>NW_012107108.1:832511-839463 GCF_000951045.1 Mandrillus leucophaeus | reverse complement strand
GGAGTGTGTGTATGTGTGCGTGTGTGTGTGGTGTGTGTGCATGTGTATGTGTGGGTGTGTGTGAGTGGGTGTGTGAGTGTGTGAGAGTGTGTGTGTGTGTGTGGGTGGGTGTGTGTGCGAGTGTGTGTATGTGTGGAGTGTGTGTGTATGCGTGCGTGTGTATGTGTGGTGTGTGTGTGTGCACAAGTGTATGTGTATGTGTGTGTGTGAATGTGCATGTGTATGTGTGGTGTGCCAGTGTGTGCTTGACAACACAATTTATGTGATCTGGAAAATGTCAGTCTTTTAAAATGATAAATGAGAACATAATTTATGCAATCTGGAAAATGTGTCTTTCAAAATGATAAAAATGTTTGGATTGCATTAAAAAAATCAGCAATTTGACATAAAGTTAAACACTTAAAACAGTGGAAATAACATTAGCAACAGCTTAACTGAGTGCTGATTACATGCTAGGCACTTTTCTAAAGCTTTTCTTTTGATTTAACCCATTCAGTCCTTACACTACTAGACAGACGTTACCGTTACTCCCATACCAGAGGGGCACGGAAACTTGCTCAAAGTCAAACATCAGGGAGGGCACAGAGCCGGGGTTCCAGCCAAAGCTGTCTGACCTTGCCATTCAAGCCTTCAGCTGTCTCCAGGCTGACGCTCCCAGATAGCCTCACCCACTTTACTTTCCTATCCAGCAGCCGGTTGTTACTAGAAGCCTAGGAGCACTCAGGATTTCATGTACTTTAAATTGACGTGTGTGTGTGTGTGTGTGTGTGTGTGTGTGTGTGTAGGAAGGCAATGGTAGTGGTGGTGGATTTTTAAATTGCTTTTTGGTAGTGAATTCATTTGTGATCTACTTTTTGATAATTTAAACAAACTACCTTGTTAATTATTTTCCCCCACATGAGTGGTTTCATCTTCGTTTCTTTCTGTTCAATATATTCTTTCTTTGATAACATGTATTGTCCCATGTTCTACAGTCTTGATTTTGTTTCAACTGTATTGTCTAGGACTCTAAATTATAAGGTATGAGTACGTGACATTATCTGATTTTAATTTGGAAAATGTTATATGCATATTCTTGCTAAATACCTTATTAATTTAAATCAGCTTTTAGGAAGAACTTCATCAAATTCAATATCAGTATATATTAGAGTTCTCTTCAATCAATAACACACTTTCTGCACCATTTCCTGAAGTATATGCAATATTTTTGAAGTATCAGTCATGGAGAAAGGACCTTCTTTGTTTACTGTTGAACCCGTCCCCACCGCCTCCCACACATTCTGGCATCATAGGCATTCCATGAATATCACAATGAATGAACCAATTCATTTCATGAATATCACAGTGAATGTACCAATAGCCAGCATTTGCCTGCAAGTGTTATATTATCTGTGCACTTTATGACTTGGTTTCGATGATTTTAAATGCTGAGATCTTTTCTTTTTGATATTTTACACTAAAAGTCTAAGAATATAGATGGCAAATTTCCTCTGACTAGGACCTTATACTCTTTTTTTAAATAATGTAAAATTGCTGTGAGGATTCAAATTAATATTTTTCAACTATCCATTATAGTATCTGGGACATGATAGTGTTTAAATAAATGGTAGCTAGTAAGAGGTTGAAAAATCAATAAAACATGAATAGCATTCTCACGGGAAGTCCTATGGTCGAGGGAGCAGTGTATTCCACTGGACGTAGCAGGCTGAATCCACACACACTCCCCCACCCACAGCTCTGGTTATACTGCTGTACGTTTGTTCTTGGGAAGCTCTCATAATATAACCTAAACTATAGGACCTCAGCTGCATGTCGTGAAAGCCAGAGATCTCTTTCTAGTCCAGCAAGTCCTCGCTCAGGGAAACCAGGCCAGGGCTGTCCTTGACCATTCCTCTCCAATGTGCTGTGTATCCTGCCTTCTCTATTGAAGGGCTCTGGGGATCTGATTACTCTGTGATCTTCCTTCTCTTACAGATCTATCAGGTTTCAGAAGTGTTCTAGAGTCTCTTTTCAGAGAAAACCCTTCTCTGTCCTATACGCTCTGCTAAGGATGGTTCTGATCTCCTGACACCACAGCTTCTCTTCAGTTAGTTGTCGAACGGTCCATATGTGATACCTCCCCTTCTCGCCTCCTATTTCCTTCTTACCTCACCCTACCATGGCCTCATCACTTCTCTAACATGCTATCACTAGTGCCTTTTCGAGGACTCAACCCAAAGGACACTTCTTTTTCAGCAGATTTTTGTTGTTGTTGTTAGCATTCAACAATCAGTTAACTATTTTGTCTTGGAAACATGCTCTCCTCTCAGCTTCCATGACACCCTACTACCTGACTCTCCTGCTAATTTGACTCTTTCGTTTATGTCCTTTGCCAGCCACTCATTCCTTAGCGTATTCCCCAATACTGGAGATTTTTAGGCCTTAGTCCTGGGCTTTCTTCACACTTTCTGCTCACACTAAGGTGGATTAATTCAGTATACATAGATAAAGAGGTCTTGAGAGGTAACATGGGATGTTGTCTTTATTAATGAAAGCTTGGGAGTGAATTTGAACTCCTCCCACTCCCCCACCCCTTAGTCATTGCTTTTCTCCTTCTGTTGGAAACATAATTTCCACAGGTGCAGTGACTCATACCTGTAATCCCAGCACTTTGGGAGGCCAAGGCAGGAGGATCACGAGGTCAGGAGATCGAGACCATCCTGACTAACACGGTGAAACCCCGTCTCTACTAAAAACACAAAAAATTAGCTGGATGTGGTGGCGGGCACCTGTAATCCCAGCTACTCAGGAGGCTGAGGCAGGGAAATCGCTTGAACCCACAAGGCGGAGGTTGCAGTGAGCCAAGATCATGCCACTGCACTCCAGCCTGGGTGACAGAGTGAGACTCTGTCTCAAAAAAAAAAAAAAAAAAAGAAGAGCATGATTGGAACATCCAATTGTGTCTGCACTTGTAGACCCAGGTCCCCATTATCATGTGTTTCTGCGTTTGGATTTTGTGATCTAGACCTACGTCCCCATTATCATGTGTTTCTGTATTTGGATTTTGTGTTCTAGACCTACGTCCCCATTATCATTGTTCCTGCATTTGGTTTTTCGGATCTAGACTTACATCCCCGTTATCATGTGTTTCTGCATTTGGATTTTGTGACCCCAAATGTGGAACATCCGTCTATTTTTGTTGCATTTTGTCACAGCACTTACAATCCAACACTACAATGTATGCAGGTCATTTTAAATCTTGAGTCTATCATCCAAAAGAGTCCTTTTTCTCCATGCTTAGTTGCAGGTATATTTGAAAAGCAGGACTTTGGTTTCATTAAAATTAAGGGAAAGGACAAAATGAGAGAAGGCCTGGAGAGAGTGCAATGATGTTTCACCAGAGACCTCACATTCACTGATACTGAGGCATTAAGATCCCCCAGAGATGGCCGTTCGAAATGGTAACTGTAAACAGATTGTGTGTTGCCATGACTAGTTATCACAGCATAAATATCATAAGCATTTATTGGGCAGTTATTGTGTACAAGGCATCTTTATAAGTGCTTTTATATGCACAAACCCACTTAATCCTCAAAGCACATCTATGAGCAGATGACATAATTAATAATTATACATAGATAAAGAACCTAGGGAGATTAGGTAACTTAACCAGGATCACAAGGTTAGTGACTAGCAGAATCAAGATTTGATCCCAAGCAGTTTTAATCTAGATTTTGTATTTTTAAAAAACGTGTCCCATTACATAGTTACTATAGAAAATTCATAAGTTTTTTTTTTTATTAAAGCCAAAAAATATTTTTTGGTAATCAGTCACATCACTTATTCAACTGGGGTGATTTAATTAAGTCTTCAAGTAACTTAAACTGAAAAATGATTATCGTTTATTTAGACTATTTAGAAAAAAACAAACTTTCAAAAACCACAAAGCTAATTTCTATGCCTCTGCATATTTTCAGAGTAAAATTTTTTTTGAATGAATAATTTTGAAGCTTATCCTAAATATAATGCTTCTCTTAAATTTGATCAATTTTTTTTTCTTGTTTGTCTGGCACATGCTTACCTTGGACCTCAGTTGCCATGTCTGAAATGTGGCTTTGTACCTGGTCTGGTGTTCTATTTTGAGGGCAGGGCTGTTTGGGGACACAGGGCTCGTCAGCCGCAGGGTGCTCTGGCAGCAGTTTTCTGATGGTAATAGATCATTTGAGTGATGTTGTTCCCAGTGCAGCTGTTCGGTGATTTTGTTTTATCATCCAGCCGCTTTCTGTTGACACTGCTTAATATGCTGAACTCTTCTGGAAATGACATTAACTTTTTCAGAAGGCTGGATACTGTGTAATGTTCTGAATTGGAATTTCCTAAGTGGTCCTCTTGAACCCTGGAAAGAAGAATTTTACTTCCAGATGGGTTCTATTTCTAAGAACTAGGTTTCGCTCCCCAGAGAAGTGACTCAATGAATGTTAATTGATGATGATGATGATGATGATAATTGTACAAGAGCTATAAACCCATCTATTATCTTTGTAACTCTTGTATTCTTTTCATTCCTGACCCTACTAAAATTTGTTTCAAATATTTGACTGAATCTGAGCAAATATAAGTTGTATATTTACGTTAATTTTAATATGTATTTTATCTGTTTCTCTTGGTTTTGAATGTTCATTAATATGCATGATATTACTAAGCTATGTTTTAATATTGTCAGAAGTAGGTCTCCTTCTGTATCACTTTGTTATATTTCAGTTGAAAAAAACACCTTGTATTTTCTAAGTAAAAGAAGTAAGAAGTAAAAGAAGAGATATATTTATTAAAATTGGAAAATATAGATAGAGAAAAAAAGAAAATTACTTCTAACACCGTCATTCAGACACAAATACTACCAACATTTTAGTGTGTCTCCTTCAAGTATTTTTCTATCAATGACTGTCTCTTATTTTTACAAAAAATAGGCTCACTCAGTTTTTGGGTGTTTGATCATAGCAGTTGTGCTTAATAGACTAAGAGTCTCCTTGTGCATCACTGCACAGTGTTATGTGACACTATTTGTAACTGATGCATGCATATTTGGCCATAATTTATTTACCTGTTGCTTTGAGAGGACAGTTAGATTCCTTCCATTTTTTTTGCTGTTGTTGCAATAATTTCTTTACAGATAAATGTTTGAATATTCCTGGTGCTAAGAAGAAGAAATGCTCGTTCTAAGAGTTTGCAAAGTTTAAGATTCTGCCAAATTGCCTCGTAGAAGAGTTATTTAATTTAAATGTTTGACCACAGTCTACAAGTAGTGCTTGGACTGAGTTTTAAAAGCGCAAGTACTCACATAAATCACTTCGATCAGCATGTATCTCAGCATAACAGGCCTAACAGGAAGGCGGTGAAGTGACTTTCCCAGCATTTGGCATATTTATTGTGACCAGGTTTGTGGTCATTGGTTGCAGGAATGCTCTAGTAGCAAGCTCAGAAGCAAACAGGAAACAAATCTAAGTGAGAAATGCTATTGCTTTTTCTTCAATAAAACAATAAAAAATACTTTTCAGATGATAAATAGACTCCATGTAGCATCACTTTCAATATTCTTATATTTGACAAGCATTGCTGGCAATATTAAAATAATAATTTGTTGGTCATTTACTATATGCCAGGTGCTATTCTAAATGCATTACATGTGTTATCTCATACTCTGAATGCTCATTTGGTATGAATTGAAACATCCAGCTCATGTTCTAAGTTAACAAGACTATAATGGTAAAATATAGTTAGTCTGATTTTCCAGGACTTAGGAAAATATAGGTTCTTCCAAAATGTTACTTCCCAGAAATGTTGTTTCTGTCTATTGCGTAGCATTCAAGCCACTAGAACATCAACCACAGATAGTTTTATTCCTATACTAAGTTTTCCATGGTTAGAGTTTATTCAACTTATTTGGTATTAAACATTTTCATATTATTATCACATAGATGTGACCCTGTGTCTCTTACTTAATAATATAAAATCTAAGTATTCTTAAGAAAGCATATGTTCTATGTCTTACATACCGCATTAAGCTTAGTGACTTAGTTAAAACTCAACATACCACATTCAATCCATTCTTTAAACTAGTTTCTCAATTTTTATGACAAGTGAAGAAAACCATAATGCTCTACAACCAAAGAAAACAATATGATCATGTTGATACTTCACATAAAAAATTAACAAAATTTTACCTCTTTTCATTTTCTAATAGCTCTTATTTACCTCTAATTAGGAATAAAAGTTTATTTGCTTTATATGCTAATAAGTATATGACAGTCTTTTGTAAATACTCTTGGCATTTTTCTGGGCAAATTCTCAATTTTCATTAACCCGAGCTCCATCTCCTGTGCGTTCCCCGGAGCAGCTGAGCCAGCCGAAGCCGTGGGTGAGCTCTGCGGCCGGGACTCCCGTCTTTCCACGTCTACCTGCCCGGGCGGGGCACTGGCATCCGTCTCTGCTTTCTTGCACCTGCTCCTTCGGATGAGAACGACCGTGTGCTCCGGAGCGTTTCCCTCCAGCTTCCCAAGGACTTGACTCCCGCTGCTGCGGCCCTCACTCCTGCCCCGCCCGTCTGCCCTTCTTCATTTCCATCCCCGTTGTAGGCTGTGGCCTCTCCCGCCGTAGAAAACCATCTTCCCCCCACTCCCAAGCGCGGGGGAACCTCTGGAAAGAGACCTTCCCGGTTCCCGTCTCTGCTTCCTTTCCTCACACTCCCCGGTCGGAGTATTTTCTTCCTGGTCCCAGGCAACCTCTGTTGCCAGATCCAATGGTCTCTGTTTGTTGAAGTGTCCGCAGTTCATCCCATTCGCAGGGAGGGATTCTTGTCCCAGGGCTGCAGGATTATCTGAACTCCAGTCACCCGCCACCGAGCAGACCAGACTCACGGCAGTTTATTAACCTCCTGCACTCGCAGCCCGGGGACGGGAGGCCGCGCAGGGTCCTG
>NW_012107108.1:829680-831904 GCF_000951045.1 Mandrillus leucophaeus | reverse complement strand
GTGCTGGGGACAGAATGAACTACCGGGGCCGTGGGAGGCTTCGGGGTGTCCGAGCGCGCGGCGTCCTCAGGTTCTCACGGGGATGTGACGGGCTGGAAGACTGTCTCCGGCTGGCAGGGAGCAGAAACACGCCGCTCGGGGCTCAGCAGGAGCTGTGCCCGGCTGTGCCGTCCAACCGGCTGTTGGATGAGAGGACGTCATTCATGGGCGGGTGTGGAGCGGACCGCAGGGAAGCCGCTGCCCGCCCTGCTGCCTTTGCCAGATGTCAAAGCCACGTGTGATTTGGGGTCTTCATTTTTAGAATTGAATCGCACTTCTGTGTACCTTTCTTACTTGGTTTCTTAGATACTTTTTCTCCTGAGATGATGGTGCCCTTTCTTATTAAACACTTCCTAGCCTTGCTTTCCATGACTGCTGGTTTCCCGTTAAGCTCACTGGTTATGTGTTCTCAGAATTCTTTGCTGGGTGTTTTGTTTTGTTTTGTTTTGTTTGAGAATGAGTTTCACTCTTGTGACCCAGGCTGGAGGGCAGTGGCACAATCTCGGCTCACTGCAATCTCCGCCTCCCGGATTCAAGTGATTCTCCTGCCTCAGCCTCCTGAGTAGCTGGGACTACAGTTGCACACCCAGCTAATTTTTGTGTTTTTGGTGGAGACGGGGTTTCACCATGTTGGTCAGCCTGGTCGCGAACTCCTGACCTCAGGTGATTCACTCATCTCCACCTCGGCCTCCCAAAGTGCTGAGATTACAGGCGCCGGCCACCCCGCCAGGCTAATTTTTGTGTTTTCAGTAGAGATGGGGTTTCACCATGTTGGCCAGGCTGGTATGGAACAGCTGCCTGCCTTGGCCTCTCTAAGTGCCTGGATTATAGGCATGAGCCACCGCGCCCGGCCAATGCTACCTATTTCCTAAAACCTTTCAGCTGCCTCTCCTAGCTCTTGGAATAAATCTGAGCTGTCTGGAAAGGCAATCATGTAAGCCTGCACCTCGCTCCCACTCTGCTCTCCACTGGGGACACGCTCCCCTCCCTGCCTGTCCGCTCCAGTGACACGGAGCCGCTTCTGTTCCTCACAATGACAAGCTTATTTCTCCCGTGGGGTCTTTCACCAGACACTGTGGTTGCTTGGAGCGCTCATCTCATCGTCACACCTCTGGTCTCTTCTCGGTCTCTGCTTAAATATCCCCTACACAGTGGAGGCACTTCGGACCGTCAACACCCAACACCACTCAGGGACTGAAGTCATCATCCTGTTTCAATGACCTGAGACGCTCCTTCCATTGCCGGATATTGTCCGTGTTTGTTTAATCATTTTTCACCATTTCAAGACTTTTTAACTTGGTTTTAAATCAAAATTCTTAAAATACTTCTACACTTTAAAAATCAGAATGTGTCTTATAATCATTTGCTTGTAATAGTTTAATTGGGACTTCATTTTTCTTTAGCATAACATAATAAATGATGGTACATCTTAAAATTGATACGTCCTTGATTTACTGATTACAGTGTCCAATTATTTCTTCATTTTATAACTGTCAGTTAACTCTAAGTTCCACAAGAGCAGGAATTGTGTCTGGCTGGTTGCACCATCAGAATCTACAACATTGGATTATTTTTGTTAAATATGTGAAGCAAAAAACAACAGAAAATTGATATTTAATGAAAAAAACACTGACGTACTCTGTTTAAATTCAGTAATAAGAAACAAAGACCTGTAAGCACCGTTATATATAGCAATATTCTGGAGGTCCGAGGCAATGCAATTTTCAAAAATGGAAGTTTGGCGGGCGCGGTGGCTCATGCCTGTAATTCCACACTTTGGGAGGCCAAGGCGGGCAGATCACCTGTGGTCAGGAGTTCGAGACAAGCCTGGCCAACATAGTGAAACCCCATCTCTACTAAAAATACAAAAATTATCCAGGCGTGGTGGTGGGCACCTCTAATCCCCGCTACTTAGGAGGCTGAAGCAAAAGAATTGCTTGAACCTGGGAGGCAGAGATTGCAGTGAGCCAACATCACCCCACTGCACTCCAGCCTGGGCAACAAGAGCGAAACTTCATCTAAAAAAAAAAAAAAAGGAAGTTACAGCTGGGCACGGTGCCTTGCACCTGTAATTTCAGCACTTTCGGAGCTCAAGGCAGGTGAATCATGAGGTCAAGAGTTCACGATCAGCCTGGCCAACATGGCGAAACTCCGTCTCTACTAAAAAAAAATACAAAAATAGCCA
>NW_012107108.1:816586-823845 GCF_000951045.1 Mandrillus leucophaeus | reverse complement strand
ACATATGAAGTATACTATATATAGTGTGTGTATATGTGTATGTGTATATCTATGTGTGTGTGCATGTGTGTATATACTGCTACTGATTCCAGTAGAAAACATACAATAAAAAGTTCAGAAACAGGCTCAACTATACAGAAATATTTTTAAAAATATTAATTTTTCCCTTCTTTGTCTGCTTTCTATGGTGTTAACTGAACATCTCATTTGATTCCATTTTATTCTCCTTCTTAAGAGATCAATTATACTTCTCTAAAATATTTTAATGGCTACTCTAGAGTTTGCAATATACATTTTTAACTATTATAGGTTCACCTTTAAAAAGTACTTACTACTTCTTGTGTGATGCTTGTACCTAATTACGTGATAACAGAGTTCCCCCGATTCCTCACCCCTCATCCCCTGTGACGTTGCTGTCACTCACTTCACTTGTCTATATGACATAATCATCTGATACACTGTTGTTATTATTGTTTTAAGCAAACAATTGTCTTAATTAATTTTAGGGTTAAAATACGAAGACTAAAATATTTTATCTTCATTTATTACTTGTTTGATGCTATTTTCTTTATGTAGCTCTGTTTCTGGCCTATGTAATTTTTCTTCTGCATGAAACGTTTCTCAGAGGGCAGGTTTCTCTCAGTTTCACTCTGAGAAAGTCTTTGCTGCTCCTTTACTTTTGAAAGATATATTTATACTGAATATAGAATTCTAAGTTGATGGCTTTTTCTGTCAACATTTTAAATACTTTCTTCCACTCTGTTCTTGCTTGCATGATTTCTGGTGAGATGTCTGCTGTAATTATTTTCCTTGTTTCTCTGTTTCTAAAATTTTTCTTAATTATTATTTTTAGTTTTAAATTTCTCTTTCTTTGGTTTTCTGCAGTTTGAACATGACATGCCTGGGTATAGTATTTTGATCTCCATCCTGCTTGATGGTCTCTGAGTTACCTGTATGTGTAGTTTTGTGTCTATCATTAATTTTGAAATATGTGGGCCAACATTTTTTCTGCTCTTTTGTCTGTTTTTGCTTCTTTTGTCGCTTTAATAACATGTAGTTGCACTTTTTGGTATTGTCCCACAAGTCTTTCATGTCCTATTATGGTTTTATCATTATCTGCTCTTTTTACAGTTTAGTTTGAGATGTTTCTGTTTACTCACCTTCAAGTTCACTAGTTCTTTCCAGGATCATGTTGAATCTATTAATAAGCCCACTAAGGGGATTCTTCATTTTTGTTACTGTGTTTTATTTTCTACAGCTTCTTTTTGATTCTTTCTTGCTTTTATCTCTCTATAAACATTACACGCATATTTTATGCATGTTGTCTACTTCTTACTTTAGAATCCTTAACATATTAGTCCTACTTGTTCAATTCTCTTTTACTTCTAAAATATGTATCACATCGGAACCTGGTTCTTATTGTTGCTTTGTCTTTTTAGATTCTATTTTTTTCTTGCCGTGCCCTGAAATTTGTTTGGTTTGAAGCTAGGCGTGCTGTGCCAGGTCACAGGAACTGAGACAACCAGGCTTTTAGTCTGCATTAGCGGGACTAGGAGTTGGGCTGTGTTTAGTGTTTGTTGTTCTATTGGTATAAGAGTCTTCACAATCTTCTAGTGTCCTTGTTGCTGTCTCACACCTTAACTTCGAGCTTTGGTTCTTACCCTGCCAAGAGGTTTCTGTGTCCTGCAGCTCTCTCAGCTGTAATCACGGGTGCTATACGGGAGGCCTCTTGAGGTAGAAGATGAAGAGGAGAATTCCACAATCTTCCGAATACTTCTCAAGTCTTTTAGCTGGCCTGTGTCCGTGGCCTTCACAAGTAGTATGTATTTTGCTCCCTCTGCTCCTTACTGCCTTCTCTGACTTCAGCTTCCCCAGTTTATTTTCTACAGCTTTGGCCCCTATTGACTGTGGTTTTGGTTTTCATTGTGTTTGTTTGTTTCTTTCCATTTAGATGAGACAGAAAGGCTGAAGATGGCTTGAGTGGGGAGTGATTTTCTTCTCCCAGTTGGGATAAGGTTTCAAAACTGCCCTATGGCAGTCTTCTCGTCTGTAAAGTAGGCCTCTTATGGAGGTATACTTAAGAGGTTCTAGTATATTTCACAGCGGTCACTTCCTTTTCCCTGGCCAAAGCTAGAAGGGCAGTGTTCTTGAACTATCGTTGAGAATCCAGTAGGGTTTCCAGAGGGACATCCTGTGAATGTGAGGAGAGCCCTGAGACTGTGACCCAAGGAGCTCTAGCCTGTCGTTTAGTCCACATTCAGCCTCTAGTGAGTCAACAAAATTACTGTTCAAGTGTGCCTGCCAGGTCCTGGCTGCAGGAGCTTCTGCTCTAGGTAAGCTGGTTTGGGTTTTCTGTCTCTGTGGATACACCTGTCTTTACAATTTTCAGGGCAGAAGTTGTTCCTGCAAATTCAGACCCTTTGATGGTTCTAAGAAAGTCATTGATTTTCAGTTGGCCCATCATTTTCCTATTCTAAGCACAGGAGTATTAGCTCACTGGCTCTTTACATATCAGAGCTGAAATTGTGCATATTAAATTTTGAATTTTAAACTGATGGGAGAAGAGATGGTTTACAAAATGTATTCTGTTATGATATAATCCGAGTTAAAATGTTTATAGCTCTTTCTCAAATATAACCTCGAATCAGTTAAAAATACTATTTCAATGACAAAATTAGGTCATTAAATATTGGAAATAAATTTAACATTAAAAAACATTTAAAAATGATATGATAATTGGGGCAGGGTCTTCTAAATGTCTCACTAAATCCTGAGACAGGCTGAAACCACACGTGATTGCATCTATTTGACCACAGGTACATTAAAGAAAAAATTCCCACTGCACATCAAACAAAAGACAAAAAAGAAAACTTTCTACCATAAACCTGTCTCTTATACACATCTAGATGTGTATAAGAATCCTTTATTCCACTCTGTTCCTGCTTGCATGATTTCTGGTGAGATGTCCGCTGTAATTATTTTCCTTGTTTCTCTGTTTCTAAAATTTTTCTTAATTATTATTTTTAGTTTTAAATTTCTCTTTCTTTGGTTTTCTGCAGTTTGAACATGACATGCCTGGGTATAGTATTTTGGTCTCCATCCTGCTTGATGGTCTCTGAGTTACCTGTATCTGTAGTTTTGTGTCTATCATTAATTTTGAAATATGTGGGCCAACATTTTTTCTGCTCTTTTGTCTGTTTCTGCTTCTTTTGTCGCTTTAATAACATGTAGTTGCACTTTTTGGTATTGTCCCACAAGTCTTTCATGTCCTATTATGGTTTTATCATTATCTGCTCTTTTTACAGTTTAGTTTGAGATGTTTCTGTTTACTCACCTTCAAGTTCACTAGTTCTTTCCAGGATCATGTTGAATCTATTAATAAGCCCACTAAGGGGATTCTTCATTTTTGTTACTGTGTTTTATTTTCTACAGCTTCTTTTTGATTCTTTCTTGCTTTTATCTCTCTATAAACATTACACGCATATTTTATGCATGTTGTCTACTTCTTACTTTAGAATCCTTAACATATTAGTCCTACTTGTTCAATTCTCTTTTACTTCTAAAATATGTATCACATCGGAACCTGGTTCTTATTGTTGCTTTGTCTTTTTAGATTCTATTTTTTTCTTGCCGTGCCCTGAAATTTGTTTGGTTTGAAGCTAGGCGTGCTGTGCCAGGTCACAGGAACTGAGACAACCAGGCTTTTAGTCTGCATTAGCGGGACTAGGAGTTGGGCTGTGTTTAGTGTTTGTTGTTCTATTGGTATAAGAGTCTTCACAATCTTCTAGTGTCCTTGTTGCTGTCTCACACCTTAACTTCGAGCTTTGGTTCTTACCCTGCCAAGAGGTTTCTGTGTCCTGCAGCTCTCTCAGCTGTAATCACGGGTGCTATACGGGAGGCCTCTTGAGGTAGAAGATGAAGAGGAGAATTCCACAATCTTCCGAATACTTCTCAAGTCTTTTAGCTGGCCTGTGTCCGTGGCCTTCACAAGTAGTATGTATTTTGCTCCCTCTGCTCCTTACTGCCTTCTCTGACTTCAGCTTCCCCAGTTTATTTTCTACAGCTTTGGCCCCTATTGACTGTGGTTTTGGTTTTCATTGTGTTTGTTTGTTTCTTTCCATTTAGATGAGACAGAAAGGCTGAAGATGGCTTGAGTGGGGAGTGATTTTCTTCTCCCAGTTGGGATAAGGTTTCAAAACTGCCCTATGGCAGTCTTCTCGTCTGTAAAGTAGGCCTCTTATGGAGGTATACTTAAGAGGTTCTAGTATATTTCACAGCGGTCACTTCCTTTTCCCTGGCCAAAGCTAGAAGGGCAGTGTTCTTGAACTATCGTTGAGAATCCAGTAGGGTTTCCAGAGGGACATCCTGTGAATGTGAGGAGAGCCCTGAGACTGTGACCCAAGGAGCTCTAGCCTGTCGTTTAGTCCACATTCAGCCTCTAGTGAGTCAACAAAATTACTGTTCAAGTGTGCCTGCCAGGTCCTGGCTGCAGGAGCTTCTGCTCTAGGTAAGCTGGTTTGGGTTTTCTGTCTCTGTGGATACACCTGTCTTTACAATTTTCAGGGCAGAAGTTGTTCCTGCAAATTCAGACCCTTTGATGGTTCTAAGAAAGTCATTGATTTTCAGTTGGCCCATCTTTTTCCTATTCTAAGCACAGGAGTATTAGCTCACTGGCTCTTTACATATCAGAGCTGAAATTGTGCATATTAAATTTTGAATTTTAAACTGATGGGAGAAGAGATGGTTTACAAAATGTATTCTGTTATGATATAATCCGAGTTAAAATGTTTATAGCTCTTTCTCAAATATAACCTCGAATCAGTTAAAAATACTATTTCAATGACAAAATTAGGTCATTAAATATTGGAAATAAATTTAACATTAAAAAACATTTAAAAATGATATGATAATTGGGGCAGGGTCTTCTAAATGTCTCACTAAATCCTGAGACAGGCTGAAACCACACGTGATTGCATCTATTTGACCACAGGTACATTAAAGAAAAAATTTCCACTGCACATCAAACAAAAGACAAAAAAGAAAACTTTCTACCATAAACAATGTTAAATTGAAATACAAAGGAAAGACATTTAAACCAATAAGCAGTGGAAAATTGACTATCCTTATCTGATAAAGGAAATCATTGCATAAAAAATCAGATCATCACCCATCTGTGCAAAAGCAGACCATGGGTATAAGAAAAGGCTGTTGTACGGTCAATAATCATTTGAACAGTGGTTTTAAAAGATGTGTCAAAGGCCGGGCGCGGTGGCTCAAGCCTGTAATCCCAGCACTTTGGGAGGCCGAGACGGGTGGATCACGAGGTCAGGAGATCGAGACCATCCTGGCTAACACAGTGAAACCCCGTCTCTACTAAAAATACAAAAAACTAGCCGGGCGAGGTGGCGGTGCCTGTGGTCCCAGCTCCTCGGGAGGCTGAGGCAGGAGAATGGCGGGAACCCGGGAGGCGGAGCTTGCAGTGAGCCAAGATGGGGCCGCTCACTCCAGACCTGGGTGACAGAGCGAGACTCCGTCTCAAGAAAAAAATAAAATAAAATAAAAAAATAAAATAAAATAAAAGATGTGTCAGGCTGGCGATGAGGAAAATGGTGGCGCCAGCATCATCCTGGCGTGTGCGCCTCTAAATTAGTGACAATTTGTGTGTGATTACTTGTTAGTGTAGGCTGCAAATTTTTTTAATTAATAATTTCTCCCTTTTAATATTTTTCTAAATAAATAATCGAAAAAATAAGCTAAAATGTTTATTATCACACAGTTTTAAATATCTAAACACTGGAAACAATCTCAATATCCCTCAATTGAACAATGATTAATAACTTGAGGCATAAATATGACATAGAATATTCAGTGATTATTAAAATGATGTTGAACGGTTTTAATTTTTGATCTGGAAAAATGTTTTGAACTTTGTCTTTAGTGTTAGAAAAACACATCCAGGAGACAATAAATGAAAATGAAAACTGAGATTATTTCTAATTGTTAAAATGATCTATCATTTACATTTATTATTTGCATTTTTAATGTGTATTGAATACCTTTTTTTTATTTTTTGGTAGAGATACCTGTCATTATGTCCCTGACAAGAGCTCTGTCCAACTGAAGGCTTTGGAAGTGATGCTTGGCTCTTCCAGTTGATATGGACCCATTTTCAGAGCTGATTGGAAGGGGGTGGACAAATAATTTCAGATGCATCAAGTGAAATGTTTGTCTTTTGGTCATTTTATTTTATAAGTTTTGAAGTTAGAATCAAGTAGAGCTGTAAGATCATTAGATTTAAGGATGGAAACTACTACATTGGGCCACTGTAATGAGCCAGGTGTAATCAGATGGGTGAGCCAAGGGAGTGCTAAAAATCATGATAAGGTGTCGCAGAGAGTGTAAAAGAAAGATCATGCCACACCAGGAGAAAGAGCAAGAGCGGAAGGAAGGATGAGAGACATTTCACGCTGACTTTCAAGCTCTCAGTGCACTTCCAGGAACTCAGCCCTGTTTCTACAATTAGTGTCTCATAGTATTTTTGTTAATAAATTCTCTTTATTCTGGCATGGATTTGTCTGGATTTCTATACTCTGTAAACAAATGATTATAAGAACTTGTAAATAATTTTTTAAAACATTTAAAAATGTACATTTTCTTTGACTTAGAAATTCCATATAGTGGAATTTATCCTGAGGAAAGAATTGAATACATATCAAAAATTTATCTAGCAATGCAGTCAGAATGCTGCTTATAAAAACAAAATTTGAAAATATCTCAATAGTTAATTCTTTGTGGATTTCATGAGAGAGTATAAGAGTTTGGTTCCATTTCGGTTAAATTGGAAATTCTATGTATTCATGGGAGCAACAGACACAAACAGAATTCATTAATTGTGTCATTAAGGATTACTTTTACAATTTTGTTTTTTTCTCTTTTTTTTTTTTTTACAATTTTATTCAACAGACTTATGCTATGTCACCTTTTGTATCAAGAACACAAAATTTATGTTGTCCATAAAAAGACAAAAATGGTTCTGCTCTGCCTCCAGGGAGCATCATCTCTGGATTCTCTCTTATTTTTTCCTGATCCTTTGTTCTGTGCAATCTACACCATCTCAGTTAGTGGTAGAAAAACCCTACTCTTCCCTTTCTCTTCTGCACCTGCAGCTTTGTCAGGTCCTACCCATTGCATGTATTTAACACTAGGTGATTTCCTTCCCTGTTCTCCATCTTCATCGGCACAGCCGCCGCCTTACTTCG
>NW_012107108.1:795088-815996 GCF_000951045.1 Mandrillus leucophaeus | reverse complement strand
TGCCCTCCCCCTTGCCCTCCCACTTGCCTGAGTGTATGTACCACACCGCACTGCGGTTGCTCCCTCTTATGCAGGAATGTCTTGCTGGACTATGAGCTACTTTAACATGGGGTCCTGGCAGTAAGAACTTAATAATCTTTGAAGAATCTAATAGACTTTTGTATGAGAGTGGGTGTTTGGAAAACTCTCTTAGTTAGTGGACTTTGGGGGCTGAGTAGTATAGACTAAAGACTTCTGCAGAAGCACAGGATGTATTAACCATACAGTTTTCACGAGAGCCTATTTGATTGGGTTTTTGGGCAAAGGAGAGCTTTAAGCACAGAGATACAGGGACAGCACATTAATATTCAGAGAAGGTGGTCAATGGTCCTGAGCCGTTCAGGCATTCCAGCTGTTAGGACTAAGAAAGCTTACGTAGTTCTATGTTAAATGGTTTTTTGTTCGTTTGTTTGTTTGTTTGCTTGTTTTCATTTTGGATTTAGGTGGAAAAAGGAATGTGAAGTTAGAAATATGAAGAAAAGAAGCATCAGCTCTTTTATTTTCTTTATTCTTGCTTTTATTAGCTAGTTTATGTTTTATATTTCTGGCAAAATGTGTCTGAGGTGGTTTTGCTGAGAGTTTAATAAAGTGAAATAGCGGATGTTGAATAGATCTTGTTGACCTGAGTCATCAGGAGAGAGCCCTGCCAACCACCATTTTCAGCAAGATTACCTTAAATTGCTAACACAGTGTTTCCACTGTCTTAAAATTAGAGAAAATAAGAGAATGTCTGCAGAATCCAATCATACAAGACATAAGGTCATCATAGCATGTAGGAAACAGTTTTCTCATGACTGATGAAAAGATGAACACTCAGTTTACAAATGAGAATGTAAACTCATTTGATACTTCTTTCATTTTTTACACATTTGCTGAGTACAAACCTTTTTTGTTTTTCCCTCTCTCCCGTTTTCTGTGCTATTTTCGTCCCTTTGAGAGAATCTCACCATTAGGGGTCCCTGGTGATATGGTAGGCAGAGACTCAAACTGAAAACCTGCTTTAACTACCCGTGCAACTATTTTTGATCCCCACTAGTGTCTAACCCCACTTGAAACATCTGAATTGAGCAATGACAAGATTTGTGAAACAGATACTTAAGTGGAAGGCTCTGGAAAAGAAAGAACTAAAGAAACGGTAGAACACGTTATATGGGACCATCAATTTCTTTAGCACCCCTTTCTGTTTAATTAGGGCCTGTAGAAAAAAACACTACTATGCATTGATCTCTCCTTTTCCCACGCAGACATACTCAATATTTCTGAAGAACATGTCAAAACTGGCATGCACTGAGAAAATCACCCGGGCCTGATAAAAAGATAAAACATGTAGAAATGAGAAACATTCCAAGGGACGGACACCTCACATCCCCTGACATGATCATTGTGCATCCTGTGTGTAACAAAACATCCCCTAAATATGTAAAACAATATGTTAATAAAGCATGAAGTTGATCATTGTTATGCCTGTTTTCCTAAGCCTAGGACAGCACCTGGAACACGGCAGGACAATACTGTATTTTACATTTATAATGTAATATATATGTATTTACATATGATTGTACATGTAAAGTAATATACTTCTACATTTCTGTCATTTTCAACCCTAGATCCTCCTTTCAATCTGCAGGAATGCACCTGAAGCTCAGATTGCTGCAGATTGCGGCCTCAGTATGTTCAATTTGAACTGGGCGTTAGGTAGCATTTAAGCTTTTTCGAAAAATGGAGGCCAGCACTGATTCTATGTTTTATGCTGATGAAAACACAGTTCCTTCCAAAGGCGGAGATTTCACAAGATGATTTCAATAAGGCATGATGTTGATTGGAGTGGGTTGAATTTTGAAAAACACGAATCTTTGGTGACTTAATCAGGACGAGAAGTGTAAAGAAGTATTATTTGGTGTGGGATACAGACTGGGACTCAGCAGTTATTCAGGTAAAGGAGAGAGGTGAAGATGGGGGAGAAAGCAGGGAAGGCAAAATGTCAGCGGCATGCCTGTCAGTATGTTTTGAAGTAGAAGTTAAATGTCATATATATGATTATGAATGAGTCTTTTGATGAGAGATTCTTTGTAATCTCTAATTACTATATAATCTCTTTGATATGATTCTTTGTAAGTTGCACTTGTGGGTCATCGTTCATAACTCTTACTTTTCAAAAAAAGTCCGAAACATTCACCTCCTATACTGCCACACTTTTTATTCTTATGTTACTTTTCTTTAATAGTTTTTACATTTATTTGATATGAAAAGTATTTTACTTTAAATTTCCTGTAAGGAAGGGCATATACTAAAAATATTGCATAATTATTGTTTGAATTGGAAGACCAAAACAAAGGTTGTATAATGAAAATGTAAGGAATCTCCTGCCACACTCATTGCATTTCTGAAGTGTTGGGCTTGATATGGATCCATCCACCTTGCTGCTTGTTCACACACAAACTTAATAGAAACATAATCACAAAGTGGGCAATATTTTTAAGTGACTCTAGGGCACAGAAACAGTCATAATTGTTCTATGAATGGCCCCCCCTTCTGCGGAATTTTCAAGTATTTATATATGTTTAAAAGCTAATCATTTAAAAATCCATAAAAATTTTTACAATACAGTGATTACCCACTATACTATATGTATATATTAATATTTTCCCTATTTTATAATATTATTCAAAGTCCCCTATCCATCCCATCCACTCCCTTTTCAGAGGAAAGCATTTTCATGCATTTTTGTGTGTGGTTTTTCACTATGATTTATATATTTTTATGTTCAGAAATAAAATTTACATAAAAGGCAACATACTATATGTATCATTCTTTTTGTTTTTTATTTTAGCACCATGTTGTTAAGCATAGAACTAGTATAGCATTGTCTCTTGTGAATATACTAGGATGTATCATCTGTTCTCATATGGATGCACTGCGAGGTGGTTGGCAGCGTTTCCCTATTTCAGTGAGCATCACTGCAGCCGTCTTCTGGAACATGCGTAAGAGCTGCTGCAGAGGCATGTACTCTGCGTGCATCCACAGTCAGGGCATCACTGCAGCCGTCTTCTGGAACATGCGTAAGAGCTGCTGCAGAGGCATGTAACTCCACATGCATCCACCGTCAGGCAGCAATGGCATCGCATGGGAGCTTGCTGGAAATGAGGAATATTAGACCTTATCCCAGGCCTCCTGAACCAGACTCTGCGTTTTAACAAGATCTCCAGTGATTCGTATGCCCAATAAAATGTAAAAATATTGCTTTAGAAGGTATACCAGAAAGCAAAATCACTAGGTCTTGGGAAATAAGTGCTCTCAACTTCACTGTATATCATCAAATATTTTTCCTAAGTGGCTGTTACCACATATAGCCCTGCCAGCAATGTATGAGAGTTTGTGATTTCCTCCATTTTGGCCACAAATCGTTACCAACAGAATTTTTGCATTTTGCCCGTCTGGTTGGTGTGAAATAGTCCCTCATTGCAATTTTAATTGCATTTTCCTTATTACTAGTAAAATTACTCCGCAAAGACCTCTTACTTCTGCATCTTCAATGCTTCCCCTCTCTGCGATAATATAAACACTCTTCAATTTTTCCAAATTAAACAAACTTAACCCAACAAACAGACAAATAAATGCTACTTCACTTAAGTTTTCCAGCTAAAACTTATTTCTCTGACCTCTTTGTGGCAAAATTCTCTGGAAAAGTTTTTTGCATCAATGTGTTTCAAATTCCTCTGCATCGTTTGCTGCTGTTTACTCAAAAAAAGCTTCACTTTTACTAGTACATAAGACTTTCACATTTCTAAATCCAGTGATTAATGTCCACATCTTAAAATACTTGCTATTTCAGCAATATTTGGCACAGAAAATCTTTCTTCTGCATGGAACACTCCCTCACTCAGCTTCTGTGACACTAATCCCAGTGTGTCTCCTCCTTCACTGACCACTTTTCCTTGGACTATTTGCTGGCTCCTTATCAGTTTTCTGACACTTGGAGTTTCACAGATTCTGTCCTTGGATCTCTCTCTTCTTGCTCTAAATTTAAGTGGCCAGATTAAATCTCATGCTTTAGCCAGCATCTCCGTGCACATTATAACTCACACGGTACCTCCAGTTTGATTCTCTCTCATAAATTCGAAATTTTGATATCCAACTGCCTGTGTAAGCGCTACAGTGACATTATCTGTAGCTGTCTCAGATTTAACATATCCACAATTAACATCCTTACTCCTCCAACCTCAGTTCCAAAATCTCTTCTGCTTTCTTTTCTATTTCAACAAGTGTCTAATTTTTTTCCCATCTTCTCTGTGAACCTTAAATGATTCCAAATGGAAGAAGGGCCAACAGGTGACTTGTAATATCTAGTACTGGCAACAGCTTTAATTGACAGGAAGATGTAGTAAAATGATTTTTACTCATTTATTCATCAAATATGTGAGCAACCTTTTAAAATAAAAGTTGCTATTCTGACACTGAAACTACACGGATTAACAATGTTTACCCCCAGTGAGCTCTCGGTAAACTGTAAGAGACAGGTAAACCAATGCCCACCATACACCACGCGGTCCTAAAGGAGAGTGAAGTGATACAGTGGATACAAACTGAGTGGTTAGAGAAATATGACCGGAGGAGGAGACATTTGAAATGAAACTTAACTATTAGTAGGAGTTATCCAGCAGGGAAAGAAGTAAACATGATCATTCATTCTAGGGTGGTAGAGGTAAGCACCTGTTTTCAGCAAGAAGGAACTGTTTGTATGAATGTGCAGACCCTAAAGAACGTAGCATATTTAGCAAATTATAATTATATTGGAATGTTTGGGCTAAAGTATAGGTGTTAGGGTGTGGCAACAGACAGACTAAAAGACCTAGTCAGGGAAAGGGTGGGATGGCTGACTAGAGTAGCCTGGCACTTATCCCACCCCACTAAAAAGGAAGTAAAGCAATGAATAAATATTTACCTTTTGATTGGCGTGCCTGAGGAAGTAGGCTGGGGAGCCCCAGGAACGGGGCAAAGCCTCTGAGGAGCACGGAAACCCAGGATGACACCTTAGGGAGAAGAGCAAAGGACCATAACTGTCACATACTCTCCCTTTCCAAAATCACCTTGGAGACAGTAGGTCCTTTTTCTTAAGAAGAAAGGTAAGCTGGGAACCCCCAGCAGAGTCCCCATTACTACCACAGATGCCTGCAGTTCTTGTCACGGGAGAGGATCACAAGCCTTAGAGGCCTTGAATTCAATTTGGAGAGTTATCTAGAGTTCATTCAGCTGCAGTGTCTCAGAATAGGACCCCACATTGTGTAACCCTCACCACACTTTACCTAAGCTGCTATACTCAGGGCATCATCTTGAAACTGCTAGATAGGTACCCTGCCTTGGGGGCCAGTGGCCACTTCCTCTCCCCATCACCGAAGCTCTGCCTTTATTCCACCACATTCACATGGATGGCTGCAGCACAACAGCTTTGGCTGCTCAGAGCTTAGGCCCAGTGCACAGTCCATGTCTGGACCCACATCATACCCCGACCTTTGGGAAAGAGGCAGACCTGCACAGTGGAAGCCAACACAGAGCCATTTGTCCTGCTGAATTCATACGCACTGTGTCCAACAGCTGGCCTGGCAGAGGCCCTCACCCCCTGGAAAGTCTGCCATACAGTTGCCCATCCCACTGTGCCCTTGCACCCAAAGCCCAACAACCAGACCAGTAGCTCCACCCTCAGCAAAACTAAGCTGCCAACATATTAATAGAAAGCTTAGCAACATAGAAAACCTTCCAACCACAGAGACAAGCAACAAAATAGAAAGGAACAAAGGATCTACACAACAAGCAGAAAACAGCAAAATTGTAGGAGTGAGCCATCAATAATAACCTTGAATATAAATGGATTAAATTATCCAATTACAAAATATAGACTGGCTGAATGGATTAAAAAAAAAACAGAAAACAAGACCCAACTATATGCTGCCTACAAGATACTCAACTCACCACCCTTAAAGACAAACATAGACTGAAAGTAACAAAAAATGAGAAATGGGCCAGGCACAGTGGCTCACACCTATAATCTCAGCACTGTGGGAGGCCAAGGTGGGTGGATCACTTGAGGTCAGGAGTTTGAGACCAGCCTGGCCAACATAGTGAAATCCCATCTCTACTAAAAATGCAAAAAATTAGTGATGGGTGCCTGTAATCCCAGCTACCCAGGAGGCTGAGGCAGGAGAATTGCTTGAACCCATAAAATGTGGGTTGCAGTGAGCTGAGATCATACCATTGCACTTCAGTCTGGGCAACAAGAGTGAAACTCTGTCAAGAAAGAAAGAAAGAATGTAAAAAAGGAGAAAGAAAGAAAGAAAAGAAAGAAAGAAAGAAAGAAAGAAAAGGAAAGGAAGGAAAGAAAGGAAAGAAAGGAAGGAAGGAACGAAGGAAGATGATATTCCATGTAAATGAAAAAACAGAAGCAGGAGTAGCCATACTTAAATCACATAAAATAGACTACAAGTCAAAAACTATACAAAGAGACAAAGAAAATAATTATGTCATGATAAAGGAGTCAATTTAAAAGCAGGATGTAACAATTGTTAGTATATATGAGTCCAACACCAGAGCACCCAAATATATAAAGTACAGAATATTAAATCTGAAGGAAGAGATAGACTGCAATACAACAGTAGTAGAAGACTTCAGCATTCCATTTTCAACATTGAAGAGATTATCTAAACAGAAAATCAACAATTAAACATTTTACTTAAACTCCACCATAGACCGAATAGACCTAATTGATATTTACAGACCATTCCATAAAACAGCTACCACATACACATTCTTCTTAAATGCACAAGGAACCTTCTCCAGGATAGACCAAACGTTAGATCACAAAACCAAGTCAAAACAAATTTAAGAAGACAGACATCATATCAATCATCTTTTCTGACCACAATGATATAAATCTAGAAATAAACATGATTATCAAAAATTTGGAAAAGTTGCAAATACATGAATGTTAAACAACATGCTCCTAAATAACCAATGAATCAATAAAAAAGTTAAAAAAGAATTTAAAAATTCCTTAAAACAATGAGAATAGGAACACATTACAAGCAAATCTATGGAACAGAGCAAAAGCAATTCTGAAAGGGAAGTTTATAGTAATAAAAGCCTAGACCCATCAAGAAGAGATACTTCTAATAAGCAATTTAATGATGCTCCTTAAGGGATTAAAATACAGAACAAGAAAAAAACAAAACCCCACATGTGTAGAGGGAAAGAAATAATATAGCTCAAAGCAGAAATAAATTTAAAAAAATGATTTAAAAAGTAATTGAAAAGATCAACAAAACAAAGTTTTCTACCCCAAAAGGTAAACACAATTGAAAATCTAAGCTTTTATTTGTTGTGACACTTATTATTACTAATTCAATTTTTTTTTTACTTGTTATTAGTCTGTCCGGAGTTTCTATTTCTTCATAATATAATCTTGGTTTAGGCTAGACTAAGGAAAAAAGAGAAAAGATTCAAATAAATAAATTAGAGGTGGAAAATGAGACATTACCACTAGTACCACAGAAATACAAAAGATCATCAGATAGTATTATGAACAACGACACACTAACAAACTGAAAAACTTAGAGAAGGAGGATAAATTCTTGGACACATACAATATACCAAGATAAAATTAAGAAGAAGTAGCAAGTCTGGACACTCCAATAACAAGTGAAAAAAGAATTAGTCATATAAAGTGTCCTAACAAATAAAAGCCCAGGATCTGATGGCTTCACTGAAAACTTTTACGAAATATTTTAAAAATTAATACTACTTCTTCAAAAACAATCCAGAAAACTTAAGAGATTACTTCCAAACACATTTTTCAAGCCTTCTGATACCAAAACCAGACAAGGATAATACAACAACAAAGAGGAAAACTACAGGTCAATATCCCTTATTAACATATATGCAAAAATTCTCAACCTAATACTATCAATAATCATATTCAACAACAAATTTAAAAGATCATTCATTATGATCAAGTATTCATGCAGGGATGCAAGGATAATTCAACACACATAAGTCAATAAGTGATATAAATCACATGAACAGAAAGAAAGGCAAAAACCATATGATTGTTTCAATAGGTGCAGAAAAGCCTTGGGTAAAATTCAACATTTCTCCATGATAAAAAAAAACCCTCAAAAAGTTATGTATAGATAGTGTGTATTTCAACACAATAAAGAACATATAATATGACAAGCTCACAGCTAACATCATACTAAATGGGAAAAAGCTGAAAGTATTTTTCTATTTTACTACCCAAAAAATCAAGAAAACAATTTTATTTACAATTGCCCCAAAAAATAAGATACCTAGAAATAAACTTAACCAATAATCAACTCAAAATGGATTAAATACTTAAATGTAAAACCTGAAACTATAGAACCACCAGAAGAAAATATACGGGAAATGCCTGACAACATTGGGATAGGCAAAGAGCTTTTACATAAGACCTCAAAAACACAGACAACAAAAGCAAAAATAGACAAATGAGATTCCAACAAATTAATAAGATTTTTCACAGCAAAAGTAATAATTAACAGAGTGTAGAGACAACCTACAGAATGGAAAAAATACTTGAAAACTATGCATCTGACAAGCTGTTAATATCCAGAACATATAAAAAACTTAAACAACTCAGCACCAAAACAAACCAAAAACAAAATTTAAAAGTAGGAAAAGATCTTAATAGACATTTTTTTAAAAAAAGACACACAAATGGCCAACAAAATATGAAAAATGCAAATACTCAACATTACTAATTAGCACAAAAAAGTAAATTGAAACCCTACTGAGATACTTCCTCACTCTAATTAGAATGACTATTATCAAGAGGCAGAAGAAAACAAGTGTTGAGGAGGATGTGGAGAAAAGGGAAACCCTCATACACTATTTGAAATGTAAATTAGTACAGCTATTACGAAAAACAATATACAATTTTCTCAAAAAATTAAAAATAGAACTGCTATGGGATTTAGCACTCACTGCTGGGTGTATGTTTAAAATAAATTAAATCAGTACATCAAGAGATATCTGCACTTTCATGTTTACTGCAGCATAATTCACAGAGCCAAGACTTGGAATTAACCTAAATGCCGCAAAAGAGGTGAATGGATGAAGAAAAGGTAGTTTATCTATACAATGTAATACTATTCAGCTGTAAAAAAAGAATAATAGTCTTTCATTTGAGACAAAATGGATGAACCTAGAGACATTGTGTTAAGTAAAATAAGCAAGACACAAAATGATGAATACCACATGATCTCACTAATATATAGAATTTAAGAAAAAAGTTAATTTTATAGAAGTAGAAGTAGAGAGTATAACAGGTAATTATCAGTACCTGAAAAGGAAACAGTGAAAGGAAGGATGGGGAGAGGTTGGTTAAGGGAAACAATGTTAGAATTAGATGGGAAGAGTAAGTTCTGGTGTTCAAGGGCAAAGTGGGATTACTGTGGTTAAAAATAAGACAATATATATTACAAAATAACTAAAGAGAGGTTTTCAAATGTTCTCACCACAAAAAAATGGATAAATGAATAAAAGTGTGGATCTACTAACTACTGTGGTGTAATCATTGTATATGTGTATGGAAATAACAAGTTGTAACTGCTGTGGTTTGAATGTTTTCCTCTCCAAAAATCACGCTGAAATTTAATCCCTAATTTAATATGGCAGTATTGAGAAGTGGAACATTTAAGAGGTTATTACATCATTAGGATTCTGCCCTTACAAATGAATAATCTTATTATCAATTAATCATTAATCCATGAATGAGTTAATAGATTAATTGGTTATTCTTGGGGAGAAAACTGGTGGCTTTATAAGAAGAGGAAAAGAGACTTGAGCCAGTACTCTCAGCCCCCTCACCATGTGATGCTCTGTGCTGCCTGGGGACTCTGCAGAGTATTCCCACCAGCAAGAAGGCCCTCACCAGATGCAGCCCCTTGACCTTGAACTTCTCAGACTCTATAATTGTAGGAAATAAATTCTGTTTCTGAAAAATAAATTACTGTTTTAGATATTCAGTTATAAGCAACAGAAAGTAAATTAAGATAAGCCCCAAAATATGTACAATTATAATGCATTGATTAATAAAAGTTTTTTTAAAAAGCTAAGTGCCACTCAGCATGTATATTAAAAGATAATTCTTTTTTCTTCCAACTTTTAGTTTAGATTAGATTCATGGGGTCCATCGGTAAATTTGTTACCTGCGTAAACTGCGTTTTGCTGAGGTTTGGAGTATGAATCCCATCACCATCACCCAGGTACTGAGCATAGTACCCCAAAGTTAGTTTTTCAACACTTCCCCCCTTCGTCCCTTACCCCTTAGTAATCACCAGTATCTACTGCTGCCATCTTTATGTCCATGAGTACCCAATGTTTAGCTCTCACTTATAAATTAGAACATGCAGTATTTGGTTTTTCTGTTCCTGCATTAATTCACTTAGGATAACAGCCTTCATCACATCCATGCTGCCACAAAGGATATAATTTTATTTTTTATGGCTGAGAAACATTCTATAGTGTATATATATCGCATTCTTTTTATCCAGTCTGCCATTGATGGGCACATAGGTTCATTCCATGTCTTTGATATTGTGAGTAGTGCTGCCATGAACGTGCATGTACATGTGTCTTTTTGGTAGAACGACTTGTTTTCTTTTGAAGGTATTCCCAGTAATGGGATTGCTGGGTCCAATGGTAGTTCCAAGTTCTTTGAGAAATCTCCAAACTGCCCTCCACAGTGCTTGAACTAACTTCTATTCCCACCAACAGTGTATAAGCACTCCCTTTTCTCTGTAGCTTCGCCAGTATCTGTTATTTTTTTACTTTAGCCATTCTGATTGGTGTTGGATGGTATGTCGTTGCGATTTTCATTTCTATTTCTCTGACGATAAGTCATGTAGAACATTTTTTCTTAGGTTTGTTGGCCACTCATATATGTCTTCTTTTGAGAAGTATCCGTTCATGTCTTTTGCCCATTTTTATTAGGGTTGTTTTCTGCTTGTTTTGTTGTTAACTTCCTTGTAGATTCTAGATATTAGACCTTTATGTAATTAAACATGCATAGTTTGTGAATGTGTTCTCCCATTTTGTAGGTTGTCTGTTTACTCTGTTAATAGTTTCTTTTTCTGTGCAGAAGCACTTTAGTTTAATTATGCCCCACTTGTCAATGTTTTGCTAATAGTGTTGCAATTGTTTTTTAGGACTTAGTCATACATTCTTTCCCAAGGCCGATGTCAGGAATGGAGCTTTCCGCGTTTTCTTCTAGAATTTTTATAGATTGAAGTCTTACATTTAAATCTTTAATCCATCTTCAGTTAATTGTTGTATATGGTGACAAGCAGGGGTCCAGTTTCATTATTCTGTGTAGCATAAGCCAACTATTCCAGCAACATTTATTGAATATGAACTCTTTTTCCTCATTGCTTACTTTTGTAGACTATAAAAAATCAGATGGCTGTAGGTGTATGGTTTTATTTGTGGATTCTCTATTCAGTTTATTTGGTCTATGTTTCTGTTTTTGTACCAGTACCACGTTGTTTTGGTTACTGTAGCCTTCAGTATAGTTTGAAGTCGAGTCACATTATGCCTCCAGCTTTGTTCATTTTGCCTAGAATTGCTTTGGCTATTTGGAATCTTTTTTTGTTCTATATGAATTTTAGAATAATTTTTCTAGTCCTGCGAAAAAGTGTGTTGGTAGTTTGATAGAAATAGCATCAAATCTGTAAATTGCTTTGGGCAGTATGGCCATTTTAATGATATTGATTCTTCCATGAGCATGAAATGTTTTTTATTTGTTTTTGTGATCCATAATTGCTTTTAGCAGTGTTTTGTAGTTCTCTTTGTAGAGCTCTTTCATCTCCTTGTTTAGATGTGTTCCTAGGTGTTTTAATTTTTTGTTGCTATTGTAAATGAGATAACAATCTTGATTTGTCTCTTAGCTTGAATGTTATTGGTGTATAGTAATGCTACTGATTTCTGTACATTGATCTTGTATTCTGAAACTTTACTGAAATCATTTATCCATTCCAGGAGCCTTTGCGTAGAGTCTTTACGGTTTTCTATGTGTGGAATCATGTTGTCCATAAAGAGAGATAGCTTGACTTCTTCTTTCCCTATTTGGATGCCCTTTATTTCTTTATCTTGCCAGATTGTTCTGGCTAGCACTTCCAGTACTATGTTAAACAGGAGTGATGAGAGTGAGCATCCTTGCCTTGTACCAATTCTCAAGGAAAATACTCCCAGCTTTTGCCAATTCAGTATGATGTTGACTGTGCGTTTGTCATAGACGGCTCTTATTATTTTGATGTATATTAGTTCAATGCCTAGTTTCTTGAGGGTTTTTGTGATGATGGGATATTGGATTTTGTTGAAAGCTTTTTTCATGTCAATTGAGATGATCATACGGTTTTTGTTTTTAATTGTTTATATGGCAAATCGCATTTATTAATTTGTGTATGTTTAATTTCTAAAATAAAGAAAAAAAGACCTAGTGAGAGATCAAGTCATGAAGGACTCTTTACACCAAGCTAAGAGTCTACCAATTTTCTGAAAGCCAAGTGAGCCAATAAGGATGTTATTCAAGGAAGTGGCAGGATAAAGTTTGCATGTAGAAACATGTCATTGGTTAAAAGCAGAATCAACAGAAATGGACATTTCTTCCTCTTGAAAATAAGAGACAAGAATATTTTGATGTTAATGAGTTGAAATTAGTACTGATGGGAGCATTAAAAAGAGATTAAAAATTTAGAATGATATTCCAGTAGTTGGTATGGAGAGTGAAGAGCACAAATGGCATCAGGATTAAGTTTGGGCCAAATGGGCAATCTGAAGGCAGTCCCAAATTCTAATGGATATGTAGATTCCTGTTTCTCTGCAAAGAGCCAGCCATCATCTGCGTTGATTACATGGGCTCCAAGATAAATCATCGAGGCTGCCAGGGATAGACTTTTGTGTGCTGAAGCTAACTTATAGGAGCCATTGTTCTTTAGAAGTGTCTGAAGTTGTTCAATTCAATTGTTTTCAGATTCAATATTATATAAAAAATCATATCTTAGATAGTATCATAATTATATAAACTCACATTTTAGAAATTCACATTAGCAACAAAAACAAATATTCCTCAGTGACTGGGAAAAGCTTAAATCACATGATGAAGTCTAAATTCTAAGATATACAATGTGGCTATAAAATTGTGGAAGTGGTCTTCATAACATTCTTATATCAAAAATACTAAAAATGTTAATGGATAATATTGTGGTTTAGCAATATGAGTCACTGTTTTCTTCTTCCAACTTTTCTATTTTTTCCGAAGTTTAAATAATAAGCATATATGTACCTAAATATAAATAATGTATATACACATATATGAAATAGAAAGCTCATGTTTCTTTAAATACACACCTATTGTGATTCTGAATAAAAGATCAAGAAAGTAGAGATAGTTTTTATAGGAACAAGGAGACTTTGGAGTGAGTTTTGGGTTTTCCTATCTTGATCAGAGTAAACTTGAGAAAATGACTTTTCTTTCTTCTTTATAATTGTAAATTTACTATAATAATGTTAGCAGAAACAAAAGAAAGAAAAAAATCCTAGAAGATATTAAGAAATGGTTAAGAATGATATTACAATTTCAAATTGGTCAGTTGAAATGATGATAAAAATAGTAATAGCCAAAACAAATTAAATTATAGCTGACATTAACTGAGCCTTATTATGTTCCAGGTAATATTCAGGTCCCTTACAATAAGCAGCTTATTGATTGATATACAATTATATATATATATATATACACACACACACACACACACACATATATAATGAAATTAAGATAATAAATTAAGGGCATGTTTTAGAAGCCCAGTTAGAAGGCTCACAAAAATTCATCATTATTTCAAACTTATTATTTCTAAAACTCACTGTCTTCTCTCTCAAACATGCTTTCTTTTATATTTACTCTCGTTTAATAGTGACTTCATTATATTCCTCTCTTTTTTTTACCCACAACTTAGTTATTTTTGATCTCTCTCCTTTGTTTCCCTTTTAGCATCTAATTCATTTAATCAATCTACTAGTCTATTAATTTTACCTTTGCAAGATTCACCCTTGCAAATTACAATTAAAATTTAAAGAGCAATGCAGATGGTGTTCTCAAATACTGTCTTAAATATGAGACAGGAAGGAGAAAACAGGAACAAAGTGATTTCTGGAGAGGACAGCATTATACATACTTACCTCTTCTTAATAATTCTACATAAGGGAGATTGCAGATTTTATTTAACTTTTTTGAAAAGAAGAAATAAATCTCTGCTTATATAGATTATGGTTTAAGTTGTCCAAGGTCACATAGCTCCTAAGTCATAGATGTTAGAGTCACTCCAGAGTATATGTAATTCCTGCTGAATAGCATAGACTAACCAATATTCTAGACTGTCAAATTATTGACTGTATAATGTACAATTAATTTTGTTGATTTGTCTTAAAGTACTAATTCAATAATGTCACAATCCATCTTAAAAATAAAATTATGTTTTATAGTTATAAATGTTTATGAAAATGATTGATCTGTGTTAGATTAAGATTACCAGATAAACTACAAGACACTGTTAAATCTGAATTTCATATACATAAGGCATAATTTTTTGGAATAGTATGTCCCATGTATTATTTGACACATAATTGTACTAAAAACTTACTCATTGTTTATCTGAAACTCATTTAAAGTATGTCTCAAATATTGTATGCTTATACTAAAAAATTACTTGTTTAGCTGAAATATGAATTTAATTGGGTGTCCTGTGCTTTTATTTGCTAAATTGGGCAACTCTGTGCTAGGTACAAATATCCAGTCTTGTAGATGTGGCTTCAAGTAGGGGGCAGAATATACTAATTATCACTGTGTCATTATCATCATCATCATATGCTATATCCGTGAAGTGCTGGTGTATTTAATCCTTACCCAACCATATGCTTTTTGACTCATGAGGAAAGTGAGACAAAATTATAGTCATATAAAAAATTGCAACCCTTGATTTAAAAATTATTCCATGTCTAATTTGATACATATTACATCATATTTGGATATTCATGGGCCAGAGATATGGTTCCCACCCCCGAGAAAAATTCATTAAAAGTTCACATTTGAAACATCATTCACATATTGCCAACAGTATTGGCAATTTATGAAACAGAATTTGAACCAGAGAGAAAATTAGTAAGGAAACACTAGACTTCAATTGCAATTTTGACCAAATGGACCTAACGGACATAAAAACTTGCCATCCAACAGCAGCAGAATACACATTTTTATCTAGTACACATAGAATATTCTCCAGAGGTGGCTACATGTTAGGCCACAAAAGAGGTCTTAAAAAATTTAAAAGTTTAAAATAATATCTAGTATAATTTTAGATCATAATGATATGAAATTGGAAATCAGTAACACATGCTTAAAAAATTCACCAATATGGGGAGATTAAACAACATGTCCGCTGAACAACCAATGCATCAAGAAGACATGAAAAGGAAAATTTAAACATATCTGGAGACAAATGATAATGGAAACAGTATTTCTAAACCTAAGAGGTGTACAAAAGCAGCTCTAAGAGGGAAGTTTATAGCAATAAATGGTGACATCCATAAAGGAGAAAAATTTGTAATAAACAACTTAATCATGCACCTCAAGGACCTAGGACAGAACAAACTGAACCTAAAATTATCACAGAAGAAAAATTACAAAAACCAGAAGAGAAGTAAATCAAATAGGTACCATAAAAAACCTGAGTTGTTTGTTTAAAGAAAATTGACAAAATTGACAAACCAAATAAAAAAGTAAAAAATGAAGGTGAAGAAATTATAACAGACACATCAGAGATGAAAAGGATCATAAGGGACTGTTATGAACAACTATGTGCCAACGAATTGAATAATCTAAAATAAATAAATATAAATTCCTAGAAAAACACAACCTACCAAGATGGAGTCAAGAAAAATTAGAAAGCCTAAACAGAACGATAATAAATGAAGACAAAATCCTCCTGACAAGGAGATGCCCAGGACCAGATGGCATCAAGGTGAACTCTACCAGACCTTCCAAAAATAATTATAGAAATACTTTTAAACTCTTCCCAAAAAATAGAGATAGAGGAATTACTTTCACACACATTTTATGAGGCCAAAATGACTTGATACCTAATCCAGACAAAGATATCACAAGGGAAAAAACAACCCCCCCAAAAAATTATAGGCCAATCTCTCTGAAAAATATTTACACAAAAATAGTCAATAAATTTTAGCAAACCAAGTTCTATAACACATCAAAAAGATTTCATATCATGACGAAGTGAGATTTATCCCTGACATAAAGACTAGTTTGACATATGCAAATGAATGTGATATATCACACTAAGAGAATGAAAGACTAAAAAGGAAAAGATCATCTCAGTCAATGCTGAAAAAGTATTCCACGAAGTTCGACATTTTTTCTTGATAAAAACTCTTAGCAGTTTAGGTATAAAAGAAAAGTTCCTCAACCTAATGAAGCCTATTTATGAAAAATCTCCAGCTAACATAATCAATTGGAAAAAACTGAAAGCTTTTCCACTAAGATGTGGTACAAGGTAAGGATGCCTACTATCACCATTTCTATTCCAGATAGCACTGGAAGATCTAGCAAGAGCACTCAGATGAGAAAAAAAGCATCTGAATTGGAAAGAAAGAAGTAAAGTTTTCTATATTTGACAATGACATGATTCTATATGGAAAATAAAAGATGCCACATACAAAAAAACTATTATAACTAATAAATGAATTTTGTAAACTTGTAGGATATGATGTCAATTCATATAAAATTAATATCATTTTTCTACACAAATCATGATCTAACTGAAAAACAAAACAAATTCCATTTATGATAGCATCCAAAAAAAAAGACTTAAGAATAAATTTAACCAAGGCAATGAAAGATTTGTACACTAAAGGCTACAAAACACAGGTGAAAGAAACGGAAGAAGACATAAATAAATGGAAAGATGGTTCATATTTATGTATTGAAATAATCAATATTGTTAAAATGTTCGTACTACCCAAAGCAACCTACAGATTCAATGGAATCCTTACAAAAATCTAAATAGCATTCCTCATAGAAATAGAAAAAATCAATTCTAAAATTTGTGTGGCAACATAAATGACCTTGAATAGTTAAAACAATTCTAAGAAATAAAAACAAAGTTGGAGGCATAATACTCCTTGATTTTAAATTATACTGCAAAGCTATAGTAATCAAAACAGTGTGATATTATTATAACAATAAACATATAGACCAGGAGGATGCAATAAAGAGCCCAGAAAGAAATCTAAACATATTCAATTAGTTGTTTTTGTTTTTCTGGTTTTTTGGGTTTTTTGAGACAGAGTTTTGCTCTTTCACCCAGGCTGGAATGCAGTGGCATGATCTCAGCTTACTGCAACCACCTGCCCTGGAATTCAAGCGATTCTCCTGCCTTAGCCTCTCAAGTAGCTGGATTTACAGGCCCCCACCACTACGCCAAGCTAATTTTTGTATTTTTGGTAGAGATGGGATTTTGCCATGTTGGCCAGGCTGGTCTTGAACTCCTGACCTCAGAGGATCCAACCACCTTGGCCTACCAAAGTGATAGAACTACAGGCATGAGCCAACATGCCTGGCCCATTCAACTAATTTTTAACAAAGGCACTGAGAGAACACAAAACAGTGCTGAAAAAAAAAAAGTGAATTGCCACATGCAAAGGAACAAAATTGAACTCTTGTCTCAAAGTATACACAAAAATAAACTCAAAATGGATGAGAGATCTAAATGTAAAACCAAAAGCTATAAAACTTGTAGAAGAGAACATACCATTGACTTTGGCAATGATTTTTTTGGATATCACACCAAAATCTCAGGCCATGAAAGCAAAATAAATTATATAAATGTTACTCCTCAAATTGTAAAACTTCCATATGGCACAGGAAACAATCAACAAAATGAAATGGCAGCCTCTAGATTGGGAAGAAATATTTGCAAATCACACACTTAATAAAGGACTAATACACAATATTTATAAAGAATTCATACAATTTATTAGTAGAAAAATAAATGACCTCATTAAAAATGAGCAAAATATGTTAATAGACACTTCTCCAAAGAAGACATAAAAAATGTTAACAGGTGTATGAAAAGGCGTTCAACATCATCAGTCATCAGAGAAATGCAAATTCAAACCGCTGTCAGGTATCACTTCACACTTGTTAGTTGGCAATTACTAAAAAGTTGAAAGATAACAGGTGTTGGTGAGGGTGTAGAGAAAACAGTCAATAAACACTTCAGAAATAGAAAGGATCATAAGGGACTACCATGAAAGGGAACCCTTGTACACTATTGATAGGAATGCAGATTGGTACAGCCATTTTGGAAAACAATATGTAGGTTTTTAAATAAATTAAAATAGCACAGCCATACGACTCAGTAATCCTTCTTCTGAGCATATACCCAAAGGAGATGAAATCATCATTTCAAAAAGATATCTGCACTTCCACATTAATTGCAACAGTGTTCACAATAGCCGAGATATGGAAATAAACTTAGTGTTTGTTGGTGGACCAGTGAATAAATAAACTGCTGAATTTATACACAAAGGAATACTATTCAGTACTAAAAAAATAACAAGATCTTGGTGTTTGCCACAGGGTAGATGAGGCTGGAGGATACTATAGTGAAATAAGCCAGACACAGAAAGAAAAATATTACATGATTTTGCTTATATGTGAAATCTAAAAACAGAACAAAAATTCAAATATATGGAGGTATGTTTGGTGCAGACACAACAAAGATTAGTAGGAGAAACATATACAAATTTTAATAGTAATTTTGGTATGCACATGGAAACCTTCACAAGAAAAATGAAGACCCAAAGAAGAGTCAGTGCTGAACACTTGTACACTAACTTGGACAAAGAGTAATACATTGTGAAAACCTAACAAGACAAGGGGCCTCGGGTGAGGGCAGCCAATTGTGGAAAAGTGATTAGGAAGGTAAGGGTTAGGGTAACAAGGCTTGTTTAAACAGATTTCGCCAGCCTCATCTCTCCATCCCTGATGAGAATGCCTTTCTTCCTCCTGGTACAGGGAGGGCACCTTTCACATGGGAATTTGATCTCCCACTTTCACAAAGAAAAGAGACGTTCAGACTGCCTCTCTTGCATTTGCTATTTTTGAAGTGCCTTTAACGCAAAATAGTTAATATGCCACCATGTCTTATTTTGGGGAACCATATTTTGATCCCCTATGTTGGTGAAGGAGGGACTTGGAAAATTTGTCTGATTCTTTGAGAAGAGTAAAAGTGACACATGGAAAACATTGGTACTGCATAAATCAGTGGGTCTGTAGTTAGATATGAATTTGGTGCCAGTCATGACTAACTAGGTAAAATACTAGTCCTGGTAATTTCACATTATAAAAATGCTCATGATTTAAAATTAGTGGGATCTTGGAATGCAGACTAAGGATGGTAGGGAAGATAATCCTTACTTAAGAGCAATTTCCCGCAGAAGTTAAGATCCTGGGCTCTGAGTTCATCACCATTGGGTTAACATCCTGTCTTCAGTTCTTATCAGTCTTTGGCAAGTTGCTTAAATGATCCAAACCTCTGTGTTCTGCTATCAAAAGTGAGAATAATATATACAACTTGCAGATCTGATGTTAAAAAAAGGATGTCCTCAGTAGAAATACTGTAAAACATTTCTGGAAGAAAGAACATGAGGAAACAAAACAGCTCTGAAAAAAAATACATGAGAGAATCTGTTTTCCATGAGCAAACATAAGAACATATTCAGAAAATCATCATCAAACTTGGAGTGAAAAAAATTCACTCCACAAGACCTGGAGGGGAGAGCCGGCAAACAGCAGGTTGGGTAGGTAGAGGAGTGCGGCAGACCCCGCTTCTCCAGAGCATGCCTCTCCAACTCCAGCCCCACACACTGACCCGCGGGGACGGCAGGGCTGACCTCACACTAAAAACCCAGAGCTGTACTCAAAGCAAGGGGCCTGCTTGCCTAGAGAGAGCTCCTACGGTAAATGTGAGTAACAGCGAGAAAAGCAGAGCACAGTGAGTGAATATAAAAGGGGTGGGTGGAGGAACAGAAACAGAAACGAGGGCAGTATCCCTGCGATAGAGAGCAACACACTCATGTCCTCCACTCTCTCCACAGCGGAAGCTGGCCAGAAGCCTGCCTACCGTTCATGCTCACCTCTTCCAAAGATATTGTCTAAACATGACACATCCAGCAGTAGAAGTACAAGCTGAACAGTTAGTTATGTGGATGAGAGGAACATGTCATGGGTGGGGCAATCCATGGCTTTTGAGTTGCTGATTTCTACTTTGAGAACATCCTCACAATGTAACTCCTCATGGTCACTCAGTATGTACTAGAAGTCCTTTCTCCAGCCTTCCTGACAGACAGGAGGCTAAAACCTGACCCAGTTCCTGTCAAATATGTGCATGGGCATGAGACATGGATGCAGAAGAAAGGCAAGGATGCACTCTGCTTGACAGGGACAGGGGAGAGATAAATGGCTTTTAGAGGCCTCAGAGTCAGATGTTCCAGCAGCAGTGGCATGAGTGACCAAAGGGGCAGGGATTATTCACAAGAGGGCCAGCAGAGTATTTGAGAATTGTTCCTACCTGTATCTCTCAGCGGATTTTCAGGCCCTCCCAGGGGTGATATGCACTAATTTGATTTTTCAAGTAAATTCATTTGCTGATTAAAGCAAAAATTATATTTTGTTGCTTGCATCAATGAACCCCCCGCCCCACACTCCCCC
>NW_012107108.1:772568-795038 GCF_000951045.1 Mandrillus leucophaeus | reverse complement strand
TACAATAACAGACCTTGAAGGAACTGGGAACTGGAGTTTGGTTGTCTGGCATAGCGTGGGACTTCTGAAGTCTGTAACATGAAGTGGCGAACTGGTGTCACTGCAATTACAGACCCCTGTGAAAGGCATGCGGAATGGCAGGAATATGGGGTGTGCTATGTCTACCAGTGTTGGAAATAAGCAGGTTAAAACTTCAAAATCTCAACTCAATGAATGTTAAAAGAAGTGAGGTGTCTCTGTAGCCATTTGGTAGTATCTCCTATCTCTAAAGAGAATAATCAATGTATCAGAGTCAGATTATCGGTTGGGGAAGAGTGGGTACTGAAAGATTAGATGGGAACGTTGGAGAAGATTCAAATGAATCAGAATAATTAAAAGTTCTGAGCCCAGCCAAACCTCCCTTACCAGCCGAAGAAACCTCTTCTCCAGTCTGATAAAACTCTCCTCGACTTTACTGAAAACTCTGTGGCAGCCTGACAGGAGAAACCAGCTCTTCAAGAAGAAGCAATTTCTCCTTGTGTTATATCCAGCCACACCTCATGGCTCTCGGGTTCTTGTATGTGCCATAGAGTCCACTGCACAGTCAGACCTGGAAAACGGCTGGTGCAATGGCAGAAAGGCAACATTTTCCTAAGATATTATCAATCTTTACTATCAACAATTCGGGAAATACATGTAGGATTTTTTTTAGGCTGCATGTCCTCCCCAGATTAGGAAAATAGAAGCCTGGCTTTTTGGTGGGCTGCACTTAGCATGAACACCCTCGCCAGAGGTTCTGCACTCCATCCAGCCACTCAGGCAGTGGGGACTGCCCCTGCATGCCCAGTCTGTGGCCTGTGGCTGCATCTTAGACGCAGGGAGGCCTAGAGCAAATGAAGTTGAGGCTCCTTGTATGTCTTGCTATAATATAAAGGAAGGATTTGGAGAGTGGAGAAATGTGGAGTATGAGAGTGAACTAGGCACATATGACTCTATCACCAACTCCTTCTTGATGTCCCTAAGAATACCCTGTCCTAAAGCCGTGAAGAAAACACTGATGTTGAAGTGAGTAGTGGACAACGATGGGAATTCTTCATATGTAAGGGATGAAAGTGGGAGTGAAGACCTTAGCCTGGATTAGTTGAGGAAGACTTGAGCAATTTTTAACACAGATTTTGAGGCTCGCCTTTCTTTAGCCCATTCTTTTTTTTTTCCCTCCAATATTCCAGTCTCCTTGTCAACATGACCCTTTATATTCTGAAGTTTGAAGCCAATAAAGAACACAGCTTTCGGGCGTCCTGTTTGGTCTGGCTTGAAGACTGTCAGAGGCAAAAAGTTGCAAACTTGTAAATCTCACCTGTTGAAATCCTCTGCCAAGAGTTGCCTCACTTTTAGTTTTTGCCCATTTTTTGGTTGCCCCTCTAAGTCCCCCAAATAGTTGTTTTTATAAAAAAATATTTTATGCAGACTTTTGCAATTGTTATACACAGGAAAGTTAGTTGTATTAACTAAGAAAAAAGAGAGAAGACTCAAATAAATAAAATCAGAGGAAAAAGGAGACATAACAATTGATACCATGTAGAAATGCAAGGAATTATTGGAGGCTACTATGAGCAACTACATGCCAATAAATTGGAAAACCTGAAAGAAATGAATAAATTGCTAGACACATACAACCTACCACTATTAAACCAGAAAGAAATCCAAAACTTAAACAGACCAGTAATAAGTAACGAGATCAACCCTGTAATAAAAAGTCTTCCAGCAAAGAAAAGTCTCGAACCCGATGGCTTCACTGCTGAATTTTACCAGACATTTAAAGAAGAACTAATATCAATCCTCTTTAAATTATTCTGAGGATGGGCAGAATACTTCCAAACTCATTTTAGGAGGACAGTATTACCCTGATACCAAAACCAAACAAAGAAACATTTAAAAAAAAAAAAAAAAACCAGAAAAGAAAAGTAATGTTTATACTTGATAAACCTTGATGCAAAAATTTTTAACAAAATAGTAGAAAACTGAATTAAACAAAACATTGAAAAGATTATTCATCATATTTAAGTGAAATTTATCCCAGGGATACAAGGATGGTTCATCATATGCAAATCAAAAACCATGTGATCATTTCACTTGATGCTAAAAAAGCATTTGATAAAAATCAACATCTCGTCGTGATAAAAAGTCTCAAAAACTTGAGTAAAAAAGAAACATACCTCAACACACAAAAAGCCACATATGATAGATTCACAGCTAGGATCATACTGAATGGAGAAAAACTGAAAGCCTTTCCTCAAGATCTGGAACATAACATAGACGCCCACTTTCACAACTGTTATTCGACATAGTATTGGACATTCTAGCTAGAACAATCAGATTAGAGGAAGGAATAAGGGCATCAAAATTAGAACAAAAAAAGTCAAATTATCCTTGTTTGCAGATATAATCTTATATATGGAAAAACCTAAAGACTCCACCAAAAAACTATCAGAACTGATAAACAAATTATCAGTAAAGTTGCAGAAAACAAAATCAATATACAAAAATTTGTAGCATTTCTATATGCTAACAGTGAACACTCTGAAAAAGAAATCAAGAAATTCTCCCGTTTGCCATAACTACAAATAAAATAAAATGTCTCAAAATTAACTTAACCAATGAAGTGAAAGATCTGTATAATAAAAACAATAAAACATTGATTAAAAATGTTGAAGAAGACACAAAATATGGAGGCATATTCCATGTTCTTGGAATGTAAGAATGAATATTGTTAAAAATATACATACTTTGGCAAGCAATCTACAGATTCAATGAAATCCCTACGAAAGTACCAATAACATTTTTCACAAAAATAGAAAAAAATTCTAAAATTTACATGGAACCACAGAAGACCCAGAGTATCCAAAGCAATCCTGAGTGAAAACTGGAAATATCACAATAACTGATTTCAAATTATGCTACAGAACTACAGTAATCAAAACAGGATGGTACTGGCATTAAAACAGAAACATAGACCAATAGAACAGAGTAGAGAATGCAGAAACAAATTTACACACCTACAGTAAGCTCATTTTTAACAAAACTGCTGAGAACATACATTGGGGAAAGAACATCCTCTTCAATAAATGGTGCTGGGAACACTGGGTATTCATATACAGAAGAATGAAACTAGACCTCTCTATCTCTTACCACATATGAAAATAAAATCAAAATTGACTAAAAATATGAACTTCAATCTATGAAACTGCTAAATGAAAAAATTGAGGAAACTCTGTGGTACATTGCACTGTTAAAGATTTCTTGAATAATATTCCACAAAGATTTTTGAGCAATATTTCACAAACACAGGCGACCAAAGCAAAAATGAACAAATGGTACCACATCAAGTTTAAAAGCTTCTTCACAGCAAAGGAAACAATCACCAAAGAGACAATTCATAGAATGGGAGAAAATGTTAGCAAACTACCCATCTGACAAAGGATCAATAACCAGAATATATAAAGAGCTCAAACAATGCAATAGGGACAAATCTAATAATCTGATTTAAAAATGCGCAAAAGATCTAAATAGATATTTCTCAAAATAAGACATAGAAACAGCAAACAGATACATGAAAAGGTGCTCAACATCATTGATCATTAGAGAAACGCCAATCAAAACTATATTGAGATATCATCTTAACCCAGTTAAAATGAATTTTATACAAAAGACAGGCAATAATGAATGCTGGCAAGGATGTGGAGAAAAGGAGCCCTCATACACTGTTGCTGGAAATGTAAATTAATACAATTACTCTGAAGAACAGTTTGGAGGTTCCTCAAAAAACTAAAAATAGAATTTCCATAATAGGATCCAGCAATCCCACTGCCAGATATATACTCAAATGAAAGGAAATCATTTTCCTTTCAAAGAGATGTCTGCACTCCCGTATTTATTGTAACACTACTCATAATAGCCAAGATTTGGAAGCAACCTAAGTGTCCATCAACAGATGAATGAATAAAAAATGTGATACATTAACACAATGGAGTACTATTCGCCATAAAAAAGAATGTGATCCAGTTGTCTGCAACCACATGGATGGAACCAGAGATCATTACGTTAAGTGAAATAAGCCAGGCACAGAAAGATACATTTCACATGTTCTCACTTGGGAACTGAAAATTAAAATTATTGAACTCACAGAGATAGAGAGTAAAATGGTCATTACCAGATAGTGGGAAGAGTAGCAGGGTGGGGGAAGTGGGGAAGGTTAATGGGTACAAAAACATAGATAGAATGAATAATATCTAGTATTTGATAGCACAACAGAGTGACTGTAGTCAATAATAACTTATTGTACGTTTAAAAATAACTAAAAGTATATAATCTGATTGTTTGTAATACAAATGAAGGATAAATCGTTGAAGGAATGGATGTCTCATTTACCTATATATGATTATTATGCTTTGTATGCCTGATATGTACATCAGCATATTTCATGTACCCATAAACTTATACACTTACTATGTCCCCACAAAAATAAAAAATAAAGAATCCTTTTTTCTTTCCAGTTTCCATTTTGGATGGCTCTTGCTGTACCTTGTACTTCACTAATCTTCCATGATGTCTCATCTGCTGCTAACAATGTTCAGCATATTTCATCTGCAATATTGTGTTCTTTTCTAGATGCTCTGTTTGCATTTTTAATATCTTCCACGTCTGCACTTAACACTACAAGTATTCCTTTTACCTTTTTGAATAAATGGATTATATATTCTTAATAGCTTTATGAAATATAATTTTATACATGCAATTAAACCATTTATAGTGTACAATTCCATAGTTATTAGTAAATTCACATATATGTGAAGCCATCATCAATTTTAAAGCATTTTCTTTTTTTTTCTTTTAAATGGAGTCTCGCTGTGTCACCCAGGCTGGAGTGCAGTGGCGCCATCTTGGCTCACTACAAGCTCTGCCTCCTGGGTTCACTCCTTTCTCCTGCCTCAGCCTCCTGAGTAGCTGGGATGACAGGCACCTGCTACCATGCCCAGATAATATTTTTCTATTTTTAGTAGAGACAGGATTTAACTGTGTTAGCCAGGACGGTCTCAATCTCCTGACCTCGTGATCTGCCCACCTCGGCCTCCCAAAGGGCTGGGATTGCAGGCGTCAGCCAGCACACCCGGCCGCATTTTCTTTACCTAAAGAAGAACTTATGTATCCTTCAGGTACCACCACACTATTCACCTGACAGCCTTTACTCAGCTCTAAACAACCCATACTACCCCTTCTGTTTCTATAGACTTCCCTATTCTGGATATTCATATGAATGGTATCATAGACCCAAATGATAGATAGTATTTTGTAACATTTTTCACTTAGCGTAATGGTTTCAAGGTTTATCTGTTTCAAAACACACATCAAAACCTCATTTCTTTTCATGGCTGAATGCTATTCCATAATATAGATATAACACATTTTGTTGCTACATTCATCCATTGATTGACATTGAGTTGTGTCCATATTTTGGCTACTATGAATAATACTGCTATGAATATTTGTGTATACCTTTTCATGTAGAAATATGTTTTTATTTCTTCTGGGCATATATAGATGGTCTCTCACTTACAATGGTTCAAGTTATAATTTTTAACTTTATGATAGGTTTATCAGGACATAACTTTACTGAAACCAAAGGAGCTCCTTATGACTTATGATGGGGTTATGGATTTTACTGAATAAGTATTATGTTTGCAGCATCAGGGACAATCTGCTGTATTGCAAACATTAAATGCATTTTTAACCTTGGATGAATTTATTGGGATGCAACCTCGTCAGAAGTTGAGGATCATCTGTGCCTAGGAGTAGAATTTCTGTCAAATGATAACTCTGCATCTAGTTGTTTGAGAAACTGTAAGACTGTTTTTCCCAAGGTGAATGGATGATTTTCTATTACCACCAGCATTATTGAGGGCTCCCATTTCTTGACATCTTCATCTTTTTAAATTGTTATCTTAATTTTTATTCTAGCCATCCTAGTGAGTATGACATGGTATCTAATTTTGGTTTGATCTGTATTTTTCTGATAACAGGCACAGAAAGATACATTTAACATGTTCTCACTTGGGAACTGAAAATTAAAATTATTGAACTCATGGAGATAGAGAGTAAAATGGTCATTACCAGACACTGGGAAGAGTAGTAGGGGACGGGAAATGGGGATAGTTAGTGAGTACAAAACCATAGGTGTTGAGCAAACATTTTTATGCACTTATTGGCCATTTATATACCTTATTTAAGGAAACATCATTCCAGATTCTTTGCCCAATTTTCATTTTTTTTACTATTGAGTTATAAGGGTTCTTCACATATTCTGTGTATAAGCCCCTTATGAGTATGACTTATGACTTTTTTCATTTTGCATGTAATCTTTTTTATTTTCCCGATTTCTTTTTAGCACAAAAGTTTTTAATTAATTTGAAGTTCAATTTATCAATTTCTCTCTTTTTATGCTGTGCTTTTGATGTCTCATCCAATAATTCTTTGCCAAATACAAGGTCATGAAGATTTTACTCCTATATTTTCCTTCAAGAATGTTACAGTTTTGTTCTTACATCTAGGTCTTTGATCCATTTTGGGTTAATTTTTGTATATAATAAAAACCAGGTGATATGGTCTGGTTGTGTGTCTTTTCCAAATCTCATGTTGAAATGTAATCTCCAGTGTTGGAAGTGGGCCCCGTGAAGGGTATTTAGGTCCTGGTGGTGGATCCCTCTTGAATGGCTTTGGGCCTCTGCAGTAATGAATGAGTTCTTGCTCCAGGTTCATGTGAAATCTGCTTGTTTAAAAGAGTATGGCACATGCCTTCTCTCTCTCTCGCTCCCTCTCTTTTTATCTTTCTCACTGTGTGACACACCAGCTCCCGCTTTGCCGTCCAACATGACTGTAAGCTTCCTGAAGGCCTCAACAGAAGCAGATACATACACCATGCTTCTTGCTCAGCTTGCAGTACAGTCAGCCAAAATCCACCACTTTTCTTTATAAATTACCCAGTCTCAGATATTTATTTACAGTAATGCAAAAATAGACCAACACAGAAAATTGGTGCTGAGGGGGGGGATATTGCTATAAAGATATTTCAGTGGTAAGTAAAAATGTGGCTTTTGAACTGGATAATGGGCAGAGATTGGAGGAGTTTGAGAGCTTAGAAAAAGACAGAAAGATGAGGGAAGCTTTAGAACTTCTTAGAGATTGGTTAACACTTTTCCTATTTAGAAAGAAAGTGCAACGTGCTGCCAGCACTCATTTAATTTTGCATAAACACACTCTGAGGCTGAAGCAAATCTAATTTTCAACGTGAAAATAAAACACAAAAACTGTCCTTGAAGTTATTTCTAAACAGAATTAACACCATAATCATCTGAATCATCAGAATCATCTCTTTTGGAAAAATGAAATTCATCACATAAATCTTTGGCAAACACCTGTTTGAGAACATTGTTAACATCAAGTGTAGAAATGCTACATTTTCTAGGATTTGACATTTTCAGCCACTGAGAATTACTCTATTTTGTAAATGGAAATACTAGTACTAAAAACAGAAGGGTACAACAGAATAAAGATGAAGTCTTTTGTTTCCAAAGTCAATATTCTAGTGTGATGTGAAAATAGTAATAAAAGCGAAATTTTTGAAGCAAAGTTATCTTGGGGTTAATGCTACAGTCACAAGAGCCACCAGTGAGTGTTTTCGGGCAAATGGGAAAAGTTAAATGGTTGTAATCAAAATGCGGATAAAGTTTGAACAACGAAGGCCAGACTAATGTGGTGTCAGATAGAAATGAGGAACTTATTAGGAACTAGAGCAAAGCTCACCCGGGTTGTGCCCTGGCAAAGAACTTGTCTGCATTGTGTTCACGTGCTACAATCTGTGCAAGTTTCAGCTTATGAGTGATGACCTAGGGTGTCTGGAGGGAGAATTTCTAAGCAGCAAAGTGTTCAAGGCGTGACCTGGCTGCTTTGAACAGCCCACACTCAGATGTGGGAGCAAAGAAATTACTTAAAGGTGGAACTTATATTTAAAAGGGAAGTAGAGTGTAGAGGATTCAAAAATTGGGAGCTTGGCCCTGTGGTGGAGAAAGAATCCAAGCAGGCTGAGGAGCAACCACTTGCTCGAGAGATTTTCATGACTAAAAGGGAGCCAAGCGCTAATAGCCAAGACAATAGGAAAAAAGTCTTGAGGGCATTTCAGAAGCCTTTGAGAAGCCCTTCCCATCGCAGGCTCAGGGGCCTCGGAGAAAAGAATGGTTTCAGGGGCTAGGTCCAGGGTGCTTCGGCCCTGCACATCCTCAGGACGCTGCTTCCTGTACCCAGGCCACTCTGACTCCAGTCTCAGCTCAGAGAGTCCCAGGTACAGCTCAGGCTGCTGCTTTGGATCACACCAGCCACTGTAAGCCTGCACAACTTCCATGCAGTGTTCCGCCTGCAGGGGCACAGAATGCGAGGGTGAAGGAAGGTTGGCGGCTTCCACCTAGATTTCGGAGAATGTAACAGAAAGCCTGGGTGCCCGGGCAGAAGCCTGCGACAGGGGAAGAGTCCCCACAGAGAGCCTCTACTAGGGCAGTGCCAAGAGGGAAGGTGAGGTTGGGGTCCTCGTAGAGAGTCCCCACCAGGGCATTGCCTAGTGGATCTGTGGGAAGGGACCACCACCTTCCAGACCCCAGAATGATAGAACCACTGGCAGCGGAACCTCAGAGTGGAAAAGCTGCAGTCGCTTAACTCCAACCTGTGAGAGCAGCCATAGGGGCTGCACCCTGCAAAGCCACAAGGGTGAAGTTGCCCAAGGCATTGGAAGCACAACCTTTGCACCAGTGTGCCCAGGAAATGGGACACGGATTCAAGGATTATATTGGAGTTTAAGGTTTAATGTCCACTCTGCTGGGTTTCAGACTTGTGTGAGGCCTGTAGCCCCTTTCTTTTGGCCAATTTCATCCTTTTGGAATGGGAATGTGTACCCAATGCCTGCACCGCCATAGCATCTTGGAAGTAAATATCATGGTTTTTATTTTAGAGACTTACAGGTGAAAAGAACCTGCCTGGGGTCTCAGAGGAGACTTTGGTCTTCTTAAATTGAGTCAATGTTGAAGTGAGTTAAGATTTGGGGGGACTGCTGGGAAGGCATGATTGTTTTGCAATGTGAGAAGGACCTGAGATTTGTAGGGTCGGGGCAGAATGATGTAGTTTGGATGTGTGACCCCCTCCAAATCTCACGTTGAAATGTGATTCCTAACGTTGGAGGAAGGGCCTGGCAGGAGGTATTTGGGTCATGAGGGCAGATTCCTCGTGAATGATTTGGTGTCCTCATGGTAAGAAGTGAGCTCTCACTCTGAGTTAATGCAAAATCTGGTTGTTCAAAAAAGTGTGACACTCTCTCTCACTCCCACTCCCTTCCCGTCTCTTGCCACGTGACACCAGCTCCCCTCTCATCTTCTGCCATGATTGTAGCTACTGGAAGCAGACGCCACACCACACTTCCTATACACCCTGCAGAAACTTGGGCCGAAATAAACCACTCTTATTTATAAATTACCCAGCCTCAGGTATTGCTACCCAGCAACGCAATAATGGACTAACACAGCAGGAGTCCAGCTTCATTCTTCTGTATGTGGTTGTCCACTCGGACTAGCATCATTAGTTAAAAAGACTTTTTCCCACATTGAATGGTCTTGGAATCCTTGTTGAGAATAAGTTGACCGTAGAGGCCTGGTTTTAGTTCGGACTCTCAATTTGATTACATCGATCTCTGTGTTTATTGTTGTGCCAAGACAGCACTGTCTTGCTCACCATTTCTTTGTAGTAACTTTTGAAACTGGGAAATGTGAGTCTTCTTATGTAATTCTTCTTTTTCAGGTTTTGGCTATTTGGAGCCCCTTGCAATTTTGTATAAATTTTAGCATAAGCTTACCAGTGAATACAAAGAAATCAGCTGGAAATCTGTTAGGGAATGCATTGAATTTGTACATCAGTTTAGGGAATGCTTTCACTTTAACAATATTAAATTAACAATATTAAATATGGGTCTTTTGACTCATAAACAGTTATTTATCCATTTATTTATGCTTTCTTTAATTTCTTTCAGAAATGTTTTATAGTTTTCAGAGTATAAGATTTTCAGTGATTTCGCTAAATGTATTCCTAAGTTATAAAATTCATTTGGAAGCTGCTGTGAATTGAATTTTATTTTATTTTATTTTTTGTGGATTGTTTATTGCAAGTGTCTACATATACAAATGATTTTGTACATTGATCTTATATCCTAACAATCTCGCTGTACTCACTTATATGGTCTAATAATGTTTTAGTGAATTCCTTAGGATTTTCTATATATAAGATCAAATCATCTATGAAGAGATACAGCTTTACTTCCCTTCAAAGTGGATGAATTTGTTTCTTTTTCTTGTCTAACTGCTTTGGCTACAGCCTCCAGTGCAGGGTATAGAGTAAAGTGGTGACAAGAGTAAAAATTCTTCTCTTATTTTTTATCTTAGTGGGAAGACATCTAGGCTTTCATCATTCAGTATGATGTTAGCTGTGCGGATTACACTTTTAATCCCTCTTTCTTCTAAATCTGTGCTCATTATACATCAGCTTTGAATGATTGATTTTTCTTGTCACTATAGGTAGTATATTTTTGTTTCTTTTAATGTCTCATCATTTTTGTTTAGATATCAGACACTGTGAAATTTACCTTCTTTGGGTATTGGATAATTTCCTAATATATTCTTAAGCTTTGTTCTGAGACACAGTTGAAAATAATATAATTCATTGGATCTTTATTTTCTGCTCTATTAGCTGATACTAATATACTTAGTCTAGAGCTATTTTTCCTCATTACCAGGGCAAGATCTGTTTGACTACCTTATCCAATGCCCAGTAAAATATAGTTTTCTAATATGGTTAGTGAGAATAGGCATTATGTCCACTCCTTTTTGTGCTTTGGTGCTTATTTCTGATGGTTTTCTAGGCCTTGTGTAATTTTACCATACACATGCATTTAAATAGTAAGCAACTGAATAGACAAGGGGCTCTTTCTGAAGTTCTCCGAAGTCCTGCCTGTGCAGCTTTCTCCTTTCCAGTATTCTGTTCAGAAAACTCTGGCTCTCTTCACACTTCCAGTCTCCAGCTCAGTCTCTCTAATTGTGGGAGACTACTGATCATCACCCACATCTCCCTCACGGCACTCCCTGCTGATCACGCCCACCGGGCAGCAAGCTAGGACAAGCACAGGGCTCATCCCACGTGTTTCTCATCTCTCATCCACTGTTCTTCGTTGCCTGATGCCCAATATTGCGAAAAAAATGTTGTTTTGTATATTTTGTGTACTCTGTCAATTGACTCAGGCAGGAGGATAAATCTGGAAACTTTTTGCTCCATCTTGGCCAGAAGCAGATGTTTTTTATGCACGTTAAGATTTGAGAATCATGATTATGTGACTCTGAGGCCACACAGCTTTGGTTTGTGTCCTGAGTCTGCCACTTAATGGTACTCTTAGGCAAGTTATTTAACTAATTAGTGCCTCAGCTTTTGCATCTGTAAAATAAAATAATACCTATCTCATGAGTTTGTTGAGTCTTAGGTGAAAAGATGTCAGTGAAAAAGAGCTATTATAATATTCTCTGTCATTCTGTGTTGTTAAAATCTTAACAATAAGAGTTAATGCATACCTTAGACATCAATAGGCCACGTTGCCTATCCCTACACAATATGCAATCGTCCTACACAATATGCAACTAGCAGCAAAGCTCTCCTGGCTGTAGAATGTTGCTATAAAATAATGAGCAACATTAGATAACTTTATGTATAAATATTTATATAATGATACTAATAACAGCTTTTAATTATAGAATTAGGCAATGAAACTGTTTCATAATTTTAATTGTTTTGGCTCTATCTGTGTCAGTAATATAAAAAAACTTTATTGAGTTATGTAGCATTAGTGATGCTCAAGTGGGCACTGCATAAACATGAACCCTAAGAATTGCTTTGAATTCATTTAATTTCTTCAAAACAAAAAGTCATAAATAATTACATGAAAATATATTTATTTCTAATTATGCAAAGCTATAAAGCATAGTAAAGATTTTCTGTAAATGCCCACATTTAAAAAATAAATTATTATTTATTGAGATTTTTAAGGCAAAATTTGTTTTACTCATAAACTTGTAAAAACATCAGATTAGGGGCCAGAAAAAGCTATCTGAACATAATCTGATTTGTCATGTCTTATCTATTTTGATAAAACTTTTGAATTAATAGTGAGTTACTTCAATTCAAAAGCAATCCTGCATTTCACTAGATTTTGTCAGTAGTACCGTATAACTCCTATTTTTTGCTTTCTCAGCTGAAAAATTGGAACGTTAATAGTGACAGGTGCTAGGAGCATGTGCTCGTGACTTATAAACCACTGCTTATATCAAACAACAAAATGTTATAAAAATGAGATCGTCAGGTTTTATTTTCTGAGAAGCATGTATTGTCCTTCTCACATCCTCAGGAGTTAACAAAACAATTGCATTAGCAAACAAGTGCTCTTTTAATTGTGAAAGCAAGTCTTCTATTGAATAAAGATTTCTTAGAAATGTTTCAACAATGAACTCGTGCAGGATTTACTGGGGAAAGTCTCTGGCTACCATTACCAATCCTAACGTATTATTGTAGAAGAAGAAATGCAGTTCTTACATTTGTCTCTAAGTGAGATATGACCTGTTTTCCCACACAAGCAATGTTCTTTTAATTTTATTCTTTGCATCCATATGCCATACTATTAGAAATATTTTCATGTTATTTGGTCAAATGCATAAAGTCAAGAACATTTATTTTTCACCACTTATTTGGAATATATATGTGATGAGATATTTGTTTCTTATAAGCTGGGAAACAGCATGACAGGGCTTGCTGTGAAATGATAGGTGAGTTGCCACCAGCCCGTGTGTGCAAAATGATGTCTGTGGCCCCCGTAGGAGTTGCTTAGTGGAGCAGATGAAACTATGGTCAAATGCAGGAAGGTGCTGGATCCTGGAGATAAAAATGCAGTCGGCTGTGTGACCTCTAGGCCTACATTAGAGTACCTGCTAGTTGGTTTTTTAGTCTGGATTTCAGAATGTTTGTGGTGGGAATTCAGGGGAGGGAGTGACAAAAAAAGTGGGTTTTGTGCTGTGTGTTCAATCACTGTAATAATTTACAAGAAATTTGATCCATTTCCACCTTTAGGGAGGGGGGAGGGATAGCATTAGGAGATAGACTTAATGTAAATGACAAGTTAACGAGTGCAGCACACCAACATGGCACATGTATACATATGTAACAAACCTGCACGTTGTGCACATGTACCCTAGAACTTAAAGTATAATAAAAAAATTGTTTGCAGTTTATTTACATAGCGGAAGATGTTTGTTAAATGAGTGGATGGCATGTGTGACACTGGATGGGATGACCTGTCGATGCGTAATCTAACAATGTAATGACTGTTTGAGCAGCCAGAGCAGCACCTCCCCACTCACTTCCTGAGCTGTCAGTCGTCCCTAGCACTGATCGCACTGCCTTGTTTTCTCAGTTAGGCCAAACTTGAAACTAGAAATGTAAAAAGTTGCCATGACACAGATATAAAATGTAAAACACAAGCAAAAATGTATGAGTATTAAACTCTTTAAGACCCTCCAGCACAGGCAAGTAGATCGACTTGGTGCAGGAACTGAGCTGCCCTCTACATTCATGTATTTTTCTTCTACATAATAGGCAACTAGAGAGATGTCCATTTAACCCATGTTATGCTTCAGCCCTACTGATGAAGCCTCCCTTCCTGCTTCCTTTTAAAAATATTACTACAGGAAGTATCCTTCACGTGCTCTGAATTTAGCACTGTTACCTCAGTGGGAAAGTTTGTAGACAAAATGAAACAGGGCAAGAAAAATAATCTGTACGTTAGATCCTGAAGGGATCCAAGTTTAATCCCAGGCTCCTAATAAAACCTATAATAGAAAAACTGAGCTATACCATAAATTTCTTGTAGAATTCATCATCCAAATAAGATTTTTTTTTTCTGCTTTTGCTTCATTCCTGTGCTGAATGCTTTGGCTCAGAGAGAGATTGCATCTGCTGTAATAGATTTATAGCACAGTAATATGAATTGATACTCCAGTGATGCCTATCTTTGATTTTTGGATTTATGTGTTAGCTCCAACTTTTTAAAGTAATCTTTTTTTCTTCTATGAGACATATGATCATTGCTAAACTATCTGAGATACCTAGAGACACCAGTGATCTTCATAATGAACAGCGAGGGGCCCCAGATGCCAGGGAAACAGTCCTTCTTTCTGTGAAGAAGTTACAGCTACAGGCCAGAGCCAAATCTTTGGTTTTCCATCATAGATTGCGTATGCTGAGATAAAGTAGAGGGCATAATGAATCTGTTTCTAATAACCAAAGGAGTAAAGAGTCTGTTTTTAATAAGCATAGTTTTAGAATAAAGCGAGAACCAAAAAAAATGCCAACTGAAATTATAATTATGACAAAACCTCCTTTTAAGAGAAGATGTATTGGATCATTTACAGCCAAGCTTTGGACACATTGAAGTTTTAAAACTGTCCAAATTCTACCACAAAGACTTGAACTCCTCAAGCACTCACGATTGATTTGCAGCCTGGCAGCTTTGAACTTGAAGGAGTGCTACCTTTCAGGTGCAAGTTGAAAATTAAAAGTACGGTTTGAGAAATAGGAGGTGTGTTTATAGTAAACAGGTGGCTTCTGTTCAAAAGCGAATTGCTGTGGACTCTTTTATGACCATGCTGATGCCGTGACGTATGAAGTGGAGCTTGTCACTTTCCCATCTGGTCTCGACAACTGCTGGAGGCGGAACCCATTTAAAGCACCAAGCAGCTGCTCCTCAGTGTCTCATAAATAACCCAATCATGGCTCATTCTGCTTTTTATTAAACACAATTTATGAGGATTGGGTCATTGTTCTCCGAGGCAATTGTCCACAGAGTGTGACTTTTAAGGAACTTGTTACTCAATGTGATCTTTAAAGATTAAAACTCAGTGTTAATAGAAAAATTGTGCAGTGTGTATCCAGTTTATATTCATTGATTGTACTTTATCTAAACAACTATGCTTGATAAAAAGCCCTTTCTGGTGAGGTGTAATACCTACTTGTCTCAGAGCAACTCTGTGGACTTGCTTTAATCTCCCCTTGGACACATTAATCCATGAGTTTTTATCTCTCAGAGAAGCAGTTTTGGGAGAATGCTGTTTTCTGCACACACCACTCAGCTCATTTACTTATTGCTGTACTACTTTCATGATTCACAGATAAAAGAAGAACGTTAAAAAGCAAGGTAGTATTTACTAGGTTTTTTTCCCCTGTTTTCCCAGTGAGATGTTTGATGCCTCATCAGATGAGAGAGTAATAGAAAAACAAAAAAGCATATTCCCGCCATATATATCAAAGGATTCTATTTAACTTTTAGTAGTTTGTGAATCCCAGCAGTGCTTTGCTCTGAATCAAATGTCTTGTTATAATAAGCTTGGCAGTTGAGATTATTTTTTTCTCTGCTTTGGATCTGGATTATGTTCAAATCATTGTTTGGGTTAAATGACACTTAGTACATGTGATTTGTCTGTGAATACCTTACTGTTAGGAAATTTTGACTTTTCTTGGCAGAACATTCTCATCCATCATGATGTCACTGGCTGATAAAACACATAAAACCGTGAAGTGTAATCACGTCTATGGGTTTCCAATATGTTTGGTAGCAAAAGGATTCCAGTCCCTCTACATTGTCAAAACTCACGGTACATAGAAGGCAGAGAGAGGTACGTCAACAAGAAGAGACTGAGGGACTCTCAAGGCAAGCTGGTCCTAACTTGCTCAGAAATTAAATAGTGCAAGTTATTCCGAGTAGCCTCTCAAGGTCACCCACGAGTCCTTTTCCCTCAGTCCCTTTATATATAACTGTCAAGATTCAAGATGTGTTTAGGAGAGACATCCATTTTGTTGGAGTACACAAATGTCTTTGATTCTTTCCAGAAGCTATGAATCTATACAATTTATTATCAAACTAATTAAACTAGTATGTTCAACTTAATAAAGCAGAATACAATGTTTACCATCCTTATAGCTTGCTAAATTCTGAATAGAAAGAAGTCAGCAATGTGTTTGAGGCACTAAATTTGAAAATTGGAAGGTCTGTGAGTGCTGAGGTGACCTCGGCGAGGTAGAACTGAGTCGGTCTGCCGTTTCGTCATGTATTCTCTAACAAGCAAGAAATTCAAGCATGTCTGTAACAGGCTACTTTTATGAATGATGATCTTGGCTTCATTATTCTTCAACACGAAATTGTTTAAATAGTGGCATTATACCCCACCTCCCAGAATTCGTTTCTTCCTATGTTTGATAGATGAGCTATAATTCAGTCTAAGTAGCATGGAAATCTCTAAAAGCTTTTCCAGACTGAGTAATTTCATTAGCACAACTACTACATTTGTATTTTTTAATAGTTGTTTCTGAGAAATTACTAAAATTATCATATTTATGTCTTTTCATTTTAAAGTACATTTATACTGGTTTTTCTTCTTTGATAATTTTTCTCCACAATTTTTATGTTTTGAAATGAGTACTGAAGAAGTTGGAGGAAAGATTGTGTTTTAATTTCTTTTCAAGTTTAAGTTTGTAATAGTGAAATGATAAAGAAAAGATTGACATTAATCAACAGTTTACATGGAAGATTTCAAACAACAAAATTTGGTTATCTGGACATGGATTTTGATCTTTTAAACAAAATGATGAATTCATGGCTAGAGACATTTTATTGTGAAATTCACTTTGAAGAAATGCATATCTGCTGCTCCGAAACAGGAAGAATTAGTAGGACAGCACCCAGTGACTCTCAGGAGGACATTGCCTATGAGAATCTAGTCTCAGAGTATATGAAGAGTCATTCAATTTTAACAAAAGGAAATTAACATGATATATCAGGTAACACCAATACGTATTGAGAAGAAAGTCGTGATGAGGATGTGTCCGCGGAACTGCGTGCTCATGTTTCTAAAGAATCTGGTGTCACAGGAGCACAGGGTGGCAGATGCAAATACATGCAGGACCCCAGTGAGCAGGTTCTGAAGGGGAGACCACGGTGGGAGAAAGCCAAGGGGCATTGTTGTGAGAATTGTCGTGAGACGGCGTAGTTTGGTGGGAGAAGCTTCGTGCTTGTCTCACATAATTCATAACACAGAAAAAATGTGCCTGTCGTTGACCCCAGATATTCAGACATCTGGAAATCTTACCCTGCTAAAGCTGAATGCCCGAGGAATGTTCACCCTGCCTTTGTGACAACATCATTCCTTTATTTGTGAAAACAATGAGGAGTACTTCCTGCTAAAGTGTCAACGTTCAGTGCTTGCAGTCTCTGGAATCTGCGTAAGTGAGGAAGGCCACGTTGAGACCCATCACTTAGACCGGGCGGTTGTCTTTATAAATTAAGAGTCCCGCAGTCACTCAGCTGCAGGGAAACGAGAAGCCTTTCAAAAGCATGATATTGACAATGCAGTGGAAGGTAATGCCAGTGAGAAGAAACAGACAAAATCATGTAAAGACACCAAAAGTGACTGCATCGATCATTTCCTATTAAATTAGATTTAACTTCTTATATATAGGTGAATGTAAACAAAAAATGTAAAGATATAAAACAAAGGTCAGAATTTATAAGGGTGTCTGGAAACCAAAAGCTCTAAAAAGAGCTGAAGATCAATTGTGAAATATGTTAATAATATCAGGGTTTATTGAGATCTGTTCCCACAAAAACTGCTGGTGTAATGTAACTTACAGTATTGTTTGTGGGAGAAAGACAGTGTGCAATAATATTATAAAAGCAACACATCTATTATAGAATATATTAGGGGTGACAAGTGCTATGGATAAAACTAGACCAAGATCAGGGGTAGAGACGGGCAGGAACAGAGATTGTCCCTGGAAATGAAAAACTCTAAAAAGAGCTGAGGATTGTGAAATACGCTAAGAATAATAGCAAGGCTTATTCAGATCTGTTCCAACAGAAATCTCCGGTCTAATGTAACTTACAGTCTTGTTTATGGGAGAAAGACAATATGCAATAATAAAAGCAAACAAGTCTATTATACAACATGTTAGAAGCGACAAGTGCTACGGCAAAAACTAGACCAAGATCGGGGTAGAGGTGGGCAGGTGCAGGCAGGCAAGGTGGGCTCATGAGCAGGTAATGTTTAAGCGAGGACTGAAAGTGGCTGAGGAAATTAGCCACGAGCACGGTGAGAGGAAGAACATTCTAGGCAGAGGGAACCGTCAGCACAAAGGCCCTCACACGGGAGCCCACTGTGTGTCTGAGGTGCGTTGGGGAAGCCCATGTGCTGGCTGGGGAGCGACAATGGGGAGGACGCTTGCTGGGAAAAGGGGTGTGGTGGGGAGGTGATGGTGTGCAGAGGACAGAAACTGTGCTAGGTCCTTCTCCCACTCTCAGTGAAGTGGGGAGCCCTGACCACAGGGGTGATGTCAATTTGATTAAGCTTCAAAAGGATAATTCTGGATGCTGTATTGAAAGTCAATTTTAGGGCAGTTAGGATGAATAATTTATAAAAAAGGTTTAAAGGCCTGGGGAAGCCCAGTGAGGGTAGTGGTTATGCAGGCCAGGCCAGGTGATGCAGCAGTGGAGACAATTGCCAGTGTTAGAACGGTCATTGTATTTTGAAGATAAAACTAAATGGTCTACACAAGGGCTGACAGGGTTCAGACCTGACTTTGCAAGTCATGTTCTTGGTGACCAGTGTCTCCTGAGAAGCCGACCACCTCCACACAGGTCTCTCACTCCACGACTCCTCTCATGATTGCATCATCATTGCAAAGAGCTTCTTTTTTCTTACTAAAGCTTGGCCTTCAGTCTTTTTGTTGTGTTCATCCAATAAATCATTTTTGCAGAGGCTGCTCCTTCGTGAAGTCCATTCCCTAATCTCCCCCTGGCCTGCCTTGCTTCAGATCCTGTCTCCTCGGGAGTCTGTGTCTCTGTGTTGCTGACTGCAGGGCTGCAGATCAGATTCCTACAAAGACCTGGTCTATCCTGGCTGGCCATGCTGATAGCGAGTATGACCTTGAATTATGTAAGATAGAAAACACCAAGATTCCTACAGAGAGATTTTACATTGCTGGAGTTAGAGAAGAGATGCAGTTGTCACTAGGGTGTTAAATAAAGAACCACAAGAAGGGACTATGTGACAAGTATCTCGGTAAGTTGAGAACATGGCTGACTGCAACTATAAACTGCAGAAATTCAAGTCTCATACATTTATCTTGTTCAATATTAAATATTTACAAATTAGAGTATCTACCTGTTGTATTTACTTATAATGGAATAGGCCCATAACTCAATCTGATCCATTTTTTAAAAGAAAATCCTTATAATTTATTGTTTCTAAAATCATAAAATTGTTTTACTTTCTTAGTAATTTACCCGGCTTTAAATACCATTCTTGGTGTGAGAGACTCTTACACTAATCTAAGTTGCCAGTGTTGTCAGCAATAATAAACTGTCAACTACTATTTTTTTCAAAATTATCTCATTAGACTACCATAGTGTTTTATAATGAGTTCCTTCATACTGAACATCCATTACTTTATGTGACTCCATCCAAATAAAGCTCAAAAATTTATCATGAATGGAAATAGAGCCAGTTTTGAAACTGCAAGAAGACTGGCTCTGAATTTAGTATACACATTGACAATCATAACAAGAAGAGAAGTGTGTACTCACTTAACAGGTATACAAACCTATTGATTTGTTGTTTCCTGTTGGACACTTGAACTGTTAAAAAACATTTCAAAGAAAATGTGTTGAATCTAATCGTAATGTTTGTCTATTGGTGTTAGTAATGCCAGTGTTTAGAATCTTGAGCTTCGTATCTTCTCTTCTCAAAGCTAACTTTCGTGATCATGTTCAATAGCTATTCTCATCCTTTGCCTATTGTTCTTAGTTAGGACTCCAGAAGAGATAAACAAAGAAGACACATGAAGGTAAATGTATTAATTCAATATATATTCATCGGAGGCCCACCATGTTAGAGATATAGTAGAGAAAAAACAAATCTTCAACTTGGATAGAATTTAAATTGTACTTGGAGAGGAGGCAGACAATGAAAACAAATAATTATATACCGTATGAAGTGGAAATAAGTGCCATGAAGAAGAATAAATCAGGAAAGAGATTAGAGATAAATGGGTGGGGTGGTGCTATTTTATGTAGAGCAGTCAATGTGTTCTCTTTAACGCTAAGTACTGTGACAACCCATTCCTTTGTAGGTTCATAGCCCTGGTGAGCTCTGCTGACTTCTATTGAGCCACAGGAAGCCCTTGTGCTTAACTGAGCCAGCCCACATAGGCTTCCTTTCCTTTGGGCCTGACTCTGGAATTCGTTTGGCTTCTCAATGTTGTATGAGACTAAGGGTAGAGCCCACACTCCTTTCATCATATCAACGGATGAGAAAGATGTTCCAAAATAGTGTGGACTCAGAAGAAAAACCGAACAGTCATCATATAAAAGGAGAGTCCCATGGAAATAATCCAGAGGACATGCTAAAGAGTTTCCAATGCCTTGCACACTGAAAGCACACTCCAGCAACATTGCCCAGCATGCTTGGCCTTGACTAATGTCCCGTGTGCTCCTTGGGCTAAGACGAGATAATCTCGGGGTTGGGGTAAGCCTTGAGTTCCATTACAGCGGAGGGTCTCACCTGTTTATAAGGTCTCACCTTATAATAAGCTCCTTAAGTTTCATTTAAGGAGCTTATTATAAGGCAGATCTCCAAGTGTCACCACCAGATAGCCTGCTTTAGCAATTCTGGAATGGATAAAAAAAGTATATTTAAAAAGAAAAAAAAATCTTCAGGTGATTCTGCTGCAGAGTTTATCCAACATAAACTGAGTCACCTCTGGCCCTGTAATTAGACTGCTTCAATTTACCTAGGTCTATAAGACTGGAATTCTCAGCCTAGTTGATTATAAGAATCACCTTGAGGATTGTTTTAAAAGCTAGACTTTCAGTTGAATATTTAAGCCACAAGAATTTGAATATTTAAAGGTTAAGTTTTAGAAAAGTGTACTTTTGAAATGCTCTCCAATTTTATTCCTCAGAGGAAAGCTTCATTATTACAGTGTATATAAGGGAGGGCCAGGGGAATACAATATCTGCCTTTCTACCTGATAACCCTAAACGAACTGATGAACCATACCCACACAACAAAAGTAATTTAGATAGCTTAACTTCCACAAAACAGAAATATCTCAATTTGGTGTCCTCAGAAATGTTTAAATATATTTTATACTTATATAGGATCATTTTATATGGAAAATATTAAAGAAACAGAGGGCTGGAGAGAAGTCTTGGAAGTAAAAATTAATTTCCAATGAAAGAGTTGCAATTTTCAGTTGAAAATTTCCTAGTGCATAAAGATGAAAGAGGAAAAAATGAAAAAGGAAAAACAATAGAGAAAGATAATCTATTTAGATGATTCAACATTTAATTCATAGCAATGTTGGAAAATAAAATGGCAGAGAAAATGGAGGAAAGAACATAGTAAAAAAATAAAAGGAAGATAAATAAAATTTTCAAGTGTTCAAAAGAAAACTGAGACTTCAAAATGATAAGGAGTAAGAATGATTGAAGAAGATCAAACCCATTCAGCAATGTTAAATAGAAGATTCTGAACAATTTCAGAAAGGAGAGCAAAAGCAAAGTGAAACAAAAACACAAATAACAAGATAGGCCACTTATAAAGAAATGAGAATTCAATTGGCATCAGGCTTCTCATGCAATGTCATGCAACCATCATCACTAATCACAGCAAAGATAGATGCTGGTGCCAGCAGAGCAAGTCCAAAGACTGAGTGAAAACAATTCATAAGATATATTTGTCATAAATCCATTCTTGGGAGTGAGTACCAGGCAAATGATCATGTTATCCAAAGAAGACAAAGATGAGGAATAAAGGGAAACGTTGTCCAAAACCAAGATTTCAGCCATCAGCACTTTCATGAAGAGACCTGAGCAGTAGGCTTAGAAATCTTTGTACCATTAGATATTTAAAATCCTGCTACTAGATTTGTCATCTGCAAGAAATAACCCCTTTCTTCCAACTGTTAGAAGAAAATTCTTAGACACATTAAATTTAGCAGAACTTATTTGAGCTAAGAATGATTCATGGATCGGGCAGCACTTGGAACCAGGAGAGATTCAGAGATTTCGGCCCAGCAGCATGAGCAGTGACCTCTCATGGGATAGACACCAAAAGCAATGGCAACAAAAGCCAAAATTGACAAATGGGATCTAATTAAACTAAACAGCTTCTGCACAGCAAAAGAAACTACCATCAGAGTGAACAGGCAACCTACAGAATGGGAGAAAATTTTTACAATCTACTCATCAGACAAAGGGCT
>NW_012107108.1:731123-771528 GCF_000951045.1 Mandrillus leucophaeus | reverse complement strand
GCTAAGAGGCCTCAGAAAACTTACAATCATGGCAGAACGTGAAGGGGAAGTGAGGCACATGTTATATGGCAGCAGTGGGGAGAGAGAGAGAGAGAGAAAGCGCCACACTTTTAAACCGTTAGATCTCATGAAAACTCACTCACCATCATGAAAACAGCATGGGGAAACTGCCTCTATGATCCAATCAATTCCTACCAGTTTCCTCCCTTGACACAGGGGGATTACAATCTGAAAAGATTTGGGTGGTGTGATGATTAATACTGAATGTCAACTTGATTGGACTAAAGGACAAAAAGTATCAATCCTGGGTGTATCTGTGAGGGTTTTGTCAAAGGAGATTAACATTTGAGTCAGTGGGCTGGGAAAGGCAGACCCACCCTTAAACTGGCTGGGCACAATCTAATCAGCTGCCAGAGAAGGAAACAACAAAGCAGACAAAAAAATGTGAAAAGAGACTGGCGTAGCCTCCCAGCCTACATCTTTCTCCCTTGCTGGATGCTTCCTGCCCTCGAACATCGAACTTTACATTCTTCAGTTTTGGAACTCGGACTGGCTCTCCTTGTTTCTCAGCCTGCAGATGGCCTATTGTGTATTGTGGGACCTTGTGATCGTGTGAGTTAATACTTAATAAACTCATATATATATATATATATATATATATAATGATATATATGCTATTAGTATTTGGCTTCTCTTTATGCAAAATTCTGCACATATATATGAGTTTAAGTAATTATATATATATATGAGTTTAAGTAATGAGATTATATATATATGAGTTTAAGTAATGATATATATATATATAGCATTAACTTAAAAGTCCAAGTGCAAAGTCTCATCTGAGACAAGGCAAGTTCCTTCTGCCTATGACCCTGTAAAATCAAAAGCTAGTTAGTTACTTCCAAGATATAACGGAGCTACAGGCACTGGGTAGATGCTCCCATTACAAATGGGAGAAATAGGCCAAAACAAAGAGGCTACAGGCCCCATGCAAGTCCAAAACCAAGCAGGGCAACCATTAAATCTTAAAGCTCCAGCATAATCTCCTGTGACTTCATGTCTCATATCCAGGCCACACTGATGCAAGAGCGGGATTCCCAAGGCCGGGGGCAGCTCCATCTCTGTGCCTGTGCAGGGTACAGCCCCTGCAGCTGCTTTCACAGGCTGGTGTTGAGTGCCTGTGGCTTTTTCAGGCTCATGGTGAGAGCTGTTGGTGGATCTACCATTCTGGGGTCTGGAGGATGGTGGCCCTCTTTTCACAGCTCCACTAGGTAGTACTCCAGCGGGGACTCTGTGTGGGGGCTGCAAACTCACATTTTTCTTCTGCATTGCCTTAGTAGAGGTTCTCTATGACAGCTCCATAGAGACTTTTACTTTCCATACATCCTTTGAAATCTAGGTGGAGGCTCTTAACGCTCAACTCTTTTCTTCTGCACACCCACAGGTCTAACACCACATGGAAGTGACCAAGGCTTGGAGCATGCACCTTCTGAAGCCATGGCGCAAGCTGTACCTGGGTCCCTTTTATTCATGGCTAAGGCTGGAGCTGCTGAAATGCAAGGTGCCATGTCATGAGACTGCACAGAACACCAGTGCCCTGGGCCTGGCCCATGAAACTATTTCTCCTTCCTAGGCCTCCAGGCCTGTGATGGGAGGGGCTGCTCTGAAGATCTCTGAAATGCCATGGAGACATTTTCCCCACTGTCTTGGCTATTAGCATTTGGCTTCTCTTTATTTATGCAAAATTCTGCAGCCTGCAGCTTGAATTTCTCCCAAGTAACTAGGTTTTTCTGTTCTACCACATGGTCAGGCTGCAAATTTTCCAAACTTTTATGCTCCGCTTCCCTTTCAAATATAAGTTCCAGTTTCAGACCATCTCTTTGTGAATGCTTAAAACTGTATCCTTTCAGAAAAAACAGGTCACATCTTGAATGCTTCGCTGCTTAGACATTTCTTCTGCCAGATACATTAAATCATCTTTCGCAAGTTCAAAGTCCCACTCATCTCTAGGGCAGGGGCAAAACGCCACCATTCTCTTTGCTAAAGCATAGCAAAAGTGACCTTTACTGCAGTTCCCAACAAGTTCCTCATCTCTATCTGAGACCACCTCAGCCTGGGCTGCTTCATTGTCCACATCACTATCAGCATTTTGCTCAAAACCATTCAGCAAGTCTCTACGAAGTTCCAAACCTTCTCACATCTTCCTGTCTTCTTCTGAGTCCTCCAAACTGTTCCAGCCTCTGCCCATTACCCTGCTCTGAAGTGATTTCCACATTTTCAGGTACCTTTATAGCAATATCCCACTTCTCTCAGTACCAATTTTCTGTGTTAGTTCATTCTCACACTGCTATAAAGAACTATCTGAGACTGGGTAATTAATATAAAAAAGAAGTTTAATTGACTCACAGTTCTGTAGCCTTAACAGGAATCCTGGACTGGGAGGCCTCAGGAAACTTAAAATTATGGTCGAAGGCAAAGGGGAAGCAAGGCAGGCCTTACGTGGGAGTAGAAGAGAGAGAGAGAGGGGAAGCACGACACTTTAAAACCATCAGATCTCATGGTAATTCAATCACCATCATAAAAACAACATGGGGAAATGCCTCTATTATCAAATCACTTCCTATCAGGTCCCTCCCTCAACATGTGGAGATTACAATTTGGGATGATATTTGGGTGGGGACACAGAACCAGGCCATATCATCTACAAATCATAACTTATGTTCTGAGTCAAATTTTCCAACTACCTGATGTATATATGTGTAGATTCACAACATCTTTTATTTCAGAACAGCTTTTCATCTACTTTTTCTGTGTTTCTCTGTGTGTGTGTGTGTGTGTGTGTGTGTTTTGCTTTGGTTTTCATCCTCCAAATATATTTATCTTTATTGTGTCCATCTTTTTCTTATTTTTTCACTGAGGTTTTCATTATGTTTATTCATGATTATGTTCTTTAAAATTTAGTCTGTCTTCATTATTTCCTAAGATCTGTTGTTTTCATTTTGTGTCTTCCTTTGTCTAGTCTTTTATATTTCTGAGCTTATTTATTTCTGATCATCTTAATTTAACTTATTTTACAATATTAGAGTTATTCATTTGCTTGTTGCCACATTTTTTGGTTTATTGTTTTTTTTCTGTTAAAGGTAGGTTCATTTTCTTATTTCTTTTCATAATACATTTGTCTGGTATCGGACCGTATCAGTTTTTTCCCTGAGATCTATGGGATGAGCTTCCCTGGGCTATTTAGAGTGGTTCTTGTGGAGGTGGGGGAGTGAAGTGGAGGACTGCCTCAGCTTTCCAGCTTCAGGCTCCTTTCTTTCTTGTGGCCATGAATACATGAAACATGGTCTTTGTGTACAGTTCTTCTCTATCTCTCAGAGCCAAATCTGGTTCAGGACAATTTCCCTGTCAACTCCAGAGCTCCAAGGACCTCGTCTTTCAAGGCAGATTCCTCTGGTTTAGACGTGGTATTTTGTTATTTCAATGCTTTCTTGATTTGCTTTTTGCAAGCCCCTCTCACCAACCATTCTTTAAACATTCTTGCTTCTTACTCAGTGCTCTGACCTGCTCAGTTGGGTTTTTTTTGCTAGTAATTTTCCCTGAAGGTGAGGCTTTATTCTTGTTAAGGTCATTTTTATTAGTATTTATCTGATATTTCTGAAATTCTCAAACTCCACAGCTTATTCCTCACAAATTTGAGTACAGATTTCTGCATTCATTGGCAAATTAAAATTTGTCCCCATTTTGTTGGCCATTCTCAGACTCAGGAAAGGGTCCTCTGTTATTTGAGTGAATTATTGTTGGCGCCTTTTTCCTGGGGATTTTAAGGTAGCGTGAGTAGTGCAAGGTCAGAGATAGCCAGGTCCAGGCACGTGTGTGTCTTTTCACAAGTTCAGACTTTTTTTTTTTTTTTTTTTGAGATGGAGTCTTGCTCTGTCGCCCAGGCTGGAGTGCAGTGGCACAATCTCTGCTCACTGCAAGCTCCGCCTCCTGGGTTCCCACCATTCACCTGCCTCAGCCCCCCGAGTAGCTGGAACTACAGGCACCGCCACCTCGCCTGGCTCATTTTTTTGTATTTTTAGTTGAGACGGGGTTTCACCGTGTTACCCAGGATGATCTTGGTCTCCTGATCTCGTGATCCGCCCACCTTGGCCTCCCAAAGTGCTGGGATTACAGGTGTGAGCCACCGCGCCCAGGCGGTCAGACTGCGATTTGGTATTTCAGTCATAAAAGCCTTGGCTACTTGGAGTTCCGGGGAGAGGGGGGGATTCACAGCACTTCCGGTTCCGGTTTCATACTCCTCAGTAAGAACCTCAGGCACAGGCTCAAGCCGTTCCACAAGTCAATCAACATTGCAAACCATACATGATAGTATATTTAATCAATATATAAATACTATATATTAAATATTTTACAACACATAAAGTAACATTAAACATCCAAATAAATAGGAAAAATGGTTAATGAACAGAGAGAGTGACACGGACAAAACAAATGTCAGGGCCTGACCCCGGGGGAACTTCAGAGTCAGGGTCTTGCAAGGCAGGGTCCTGGATGTGGGCAGAGCCTTTGGTGGCAGATGCTGAGTGCTTTTATCACAAGTGATGGCGAGATGCTAAGACGGCCACTTTCAACTGGTGAAACCCTGTTCTTTTCTGGCCACAGAGTCCTCTGGTGAGGGCCGATAGTGGAAGAGTGTGCCTAGTTACGTCCTTGTCTGTTTGGATGCAGTCTGTATGGATTCAGCCAAACGTCTGCTCCTTGTTGGGCAAGTGCCTCACGAAATGGAAGACGGAGTCTTTTTGTAAGAAGGAGTTACTTCCGTCAGGGGTGGTCAGTAGGGAACTTACTTGTCTCTTCCCCTCCCACCAGCCATCCGACCTCACACAGTCCTGACACTAGAGCTAAGTTAACAGCAGCCACCGGAAGGTGGGGACTATGTTGGCTAAATAACTCATTTGTGCTCATTTGTGTTGTTTGATGGTGCTGTGTATAAAATCATATTTTTTTGTTTATGGTTTTTGGGAGGAATTTGGAGAGATTAAAAACTTCACTGTCATGATGACCTTATTACTACTACAGCTGACCCTGGCAATACAATTTTGAAATGCCCAAGTCTGCTTACATACTCAGATTTTCTTCCACCTCTGCCACCCTGAGACAGCAAGACCAACCCCTCCTCTTCCTCCTCCTCCTCAGCCTGCTCCATGTGAAGACGATGAGGATGAAAACATTTATAATGACCCAATTCCCCTTACTGAATAGTAAATATATTTTCTCTTCCTAATTTTGTCTTAATCACATTTTTTCTCTCTGACTTTACTGTAGGAATATAGTGTTTAATGCATATAACCTAGAAAATACGTGTTAGTAGACTGTTAATGTCATCAGTAAGCCTTCTGTTGGTAAGCATGTGGAGCATCAGTAGTTATGTCAGTAGGCTATTAGCAGTTAAGCTTTTGGGGGTCAAAAGTTATATGTAAACTTTTAACTGTGCTAACCCTGTGTTTTTTCAAAGGGTCAATCATACTTAAACTCTTCTGTGAGGCCTAGAAAGTAGTTATTTTAGTGAAATGTCTTGCAGCTGCTATTTGACTGCATGCTCTGTGTTCAGAGCTACATATGATCTTTTCAAGTGAACATGGCATTTTCTACTTTTTGGTGCTGTTTGAATCACAGGTCATTCAGGAACCTGGATATATTTAGTTGTCTTCAAGGATTCAAGCCTTACTGTTCTAATTGAGCCTTTTGAAATCTTGTTGTCATTTGCGTTTAAACTCTCTGACTCAGATCTCTACTTTGTGTTTTTAAGCTTGGGATTTTCTATTAAATTTTTTTTATCAAGACATAAGAAAACAGTTTAGATAGTAGACAATAACTTTTAGTTGGCTTTTATATTCCTTGGTATTTTTGAATTTTTGGGGGGCACTACTCCAAGTTGTAGTTCTTGGGGGTATGTAAATTTATTGTTGTTTCGTAAAAGCTACAGAGATAAATTAGTAAAGTCCTCTGAGTTCATTAGGATACTCACTGTTGTACTGCTAAGGTAAATCATACGTCACATTTCACTGAAATAAGACAGAATACAATATGGGAATTGAATTCTGCATGGCTACAAGGCCTCAGTAGAATTATGCTTTGTGCAAATTTTTCTTCTAACCAATATCTGTTTAAAACGCATTTAAATTTTTTTTAAATTATGGTTTCATTAGGACATTTGAGCTATATTTTACCTAAAATATGTAGATATTAAATTGGCATTGTTTGCTTTTGATCTTTGAAGCCGTGAGTGCTAATTCTTGTTACTAAAGTTTGAGTTTACAGTATTATTAGTCAATTAACTGACATAGTCTCAGGTCATCCCATTCCTATGGTCATGTCTTATAGGTGATCTCTTAGTCTTATTGCTATCTCTTTATATGTTGTATAACATGCTGCCTTTTAGGTCATCTCAAAGCTCTCTTCCCTTCCAACATTTGTTTGCATTGTTTCCCAAGTCTCTTAAGAAAAGCTGCTTTGATTCGATAGGGTCTAGTCTTCAGAGGAAACAGAAATATATTTTCAATTACATGAACACTATAAATTTATTTGGCTTATTGAGTGTAATTGGCTTAATAGCTCCTTCTTCTCATTTCTATTTTACCTTTCAGCTTCCTTTTTCTTTCCTTTAGAATAGAAAATCTAGAGCCACACTGTCCCGTAAGGGAGCCAATAGTGGCCTGTGGATGTGAGCTCTTGAAATGTGAGGAGCCCGAATTAAGATGGGCTGTAGCTGTAAAATACACACCAGATTTCAGAGGCAAGAAAGAATATTGAACCGCTCACTGAAGATTGTTGTATGCATTAGCAGTTGAAAGGTCATTGTGAGGAAATGTTGGGTTAAATAAAACATGTTATTTCATTAATTTCACATATTACTTCTTATTTTTTAATGGAACTACTAAAAATTTAAATTGTATTTGAGATCTCATGATATATTTTTGGACAGTGCCGATCTTGAGGGACAAGATACAGCTGCTAAGACTTAAACCTAGCAAAGTATGCTCTCATTGTTCTACTTCCCTCAGCGTCATGGTTCATTGTGAGATCATAAAGAATTGTACACCAAGTAAGTTATTCCAAGCTGCTTCCTTTTCACATGGATATTGAAAACCTGTGTTATGATTTGACAGGTTAGTAAAAGCTGAGATCTAGAATCCCAGCCAAATATGATCTCATCATGTTATCATAAATGCACAAAAAGTTTGTGACAGTTCTTAGGAGTTTTCTAATTAATGCACAGAAGTTGAAATAAATGGAACTAATAATTTCTGGGAAACCAAACACATTCAGTGCATTATTTAAACTTCTATTCAGTGTCAATAGCGCTGACACTATTAAAGACTCTATTAAAAGTACAATATGTCTTCTGCAATCATGTATGTCTCAATGGTTTCTCACAATTTCAGTCATAGAGCTTTTCCAATCTAATAATGGTGGCACATAAAAATAAATTTCTGCAATTATGGATTTATGCCTTATCAGTAAAAATAAGCAACTGATTACGCAATACTGATACCAGCCCTAGCTTCCTACAATACTACGAATTAGATTACTTGCTAGGAAATAAACCAGAAACTAGAAGGACATGGCATCTTTCCCTGTATTTATAGAAATGTCAGTCATAGAGAACAAACGAAGGTTGTCTTTCTTTTCATCCTTTCTTAGAAGTGGATGGAGGAAGAGGGTGTCCCCTTTTCTTACATTCCCATCTAGAATCTTGCCATAAATTCTGTTTCTAGTGTTGTTTGCTAACATTCCCAGCTTCACAATTTTCCTAAAACTCTACTGAGAAGACGTATTATAAGTTCATGTAATGCTTTGACATCATTGAGCCTCACAGGTTCCCCAAAGCCTAACAGTTTCCCTGCCGGTACCTGCTATAGTCCCCAGCACCCAGCAGGAGAGCCTCCTGACTGGCTGCTCCGTACAGCTGGGCCAGCTGCACCCTACCCAGTCCTCAACCTAATGGGCTGCAGCTCCCTGTGAATCTGAGGCATTTTTCAAACAAATGTCCTCTTGGGGGAACACGAGCACCTCATCCTTCTATTACTGTAAATCCTGCCTCCCCAGTCCCTGCTAGTTCACTCTCTTCCTGAGTGAAACCTCCACGTGACCCTGTGTGGCGTGTGGCGCCCCCTCCGGGGCTGTAAGTATGTGTGACTCATCACTGAAGTCCATCTCCTCTGTCCAACAAGGGTATCATATGTTTGGCCATCTTCAGAACCTAGAATGGGACTGTCTCCCTCACCAAGGAGTAAAGAGGAGACAAACAGAACAACCGCCAGCACCAACGGAGGGGCCTGGCCATGGTGGAGGACACTTAACAGCTTTCACTGACTGTTCCTTTTGTCACTAACTGGTCCCTGCTATGGGGAGGCCCCCTGAGATGGAGCTGCCAATCGCTGGCTGGCTCCCACGGCAGTTCGTGTCTCTCTTGGGTGCTGCTGTCTCTTTCCTTTCTGAAATGCTCCTCTTGCCCCCCTCGAAATGAGAACTATTATTAACTGGTTATCTCCTGGCATGAGGTTCTGTTAGCTGGGGCCTATGTCTGCCAGGTTATCGCTGAGACCCTTGCCACCAAGTCTGAGACGGGGGGGCGTTAAAAAGCCCACTGAAGGGACAATGGGAGGCTGCTCCTCCAGTAGAGGACAGGGGTGGTGACCACATAGTGTCTGAACTGGTGGACACTTGTGAGTGGTCAGTCGGAGCCCTGGCAGATACTGACTTCCGTGTATAACACTCAGCCTGGTGACTGGAGATCGATTTCTTGAGGCGATCACCGGGTCATCTTTCTTGTAAGAACTTAGGGAAAGGAGGAGTCCCAGGCTGTCAACAAGGGAAGTATTAAGATTGACGCCCCAGCTGCCTGGCAGGAGTCACTGCTGCTCAGGGGAAGGTAGTGGCCTTACCCTTTCCCTGGGCCGCTGCTTCTCTTTCTGCTGTCACGTGCTGTCCTCAACCCCAGGGACGTCAAATTCCACGTGCATGGTGGCCAGCGGCCCCAGCACTGATGAGGAAAACTAGAGAGCACTTGGAACTCTCCTGGCCTCCCCATGCAGAAGCCCCAGCCCATGTGCCGGTGCTTTCCTTGTGCTGCTGCTCACCTGCTCACCAGCCGCCTAAGGACTCAGCTCCTGATCATGGTGCTCACATGCCCCTGCCTGGGACACAGACAAAATGACCCTGGGATAGGGACTCCGTCCCAGAAACGCTGACTGGCATTCCCCAGAGGATGTGAAAGATCCCCGGGCCCCCCCTTTCCCCATAACCATTCAGAAGGTCCATGCTATGAATAATCTTGTGGAAATGAAACCCCAAAACCACAACTGTATGGCTAGAAACCCTAAAAGGAAAAAAAAGGTGGGGGAAGCCCTCCTGGAAGAACAAGATGGGACCGTAGCAGAGGACGGTTTCAGTCCACTGGCCCTGAGCAGTGGGCTGGTTGTGCTGCAGCACTCTGCCACTTATGGCTCCGCTTCAGCAAAGACCTTGTTCCCAAGGTTATGGGAAAAGACACCTGTGGTGCCCTGAGGCCCAGAGAACGGAGAAATCCAAACCTGACTTAAGTCCAGGGTTCTTAAACCTCACAATCTACCCGGAAGGAGGAACTTAACTCTGAAGATACCAATTTTGGGTTGTCTGAAAGAAAAAAAATGCACAAAACAAACTGAAGAACTTGGAGTCTTATGTTCAAGGGCAGGAAGCACCCAGCAGGGGAGAAAGATGGAGGCCGGAAGACTCACCAAGTCTGCTGTTTCCATGCCTGTGTTTTATGCTGGCAGCTGATTAGCTGGTGCCCACTCAGATTGAGGCTGGGTCTGCCTCTCCCAGTGCGCTAACTCAAATGTTAATCTCCTTTGGCAACACCCTCACAGACACACCCAAGAACAATACTTTGCATCCTTCAGTCCAATCAAGTTGATGCTCAATATTCACCATCACAGCCACATGAGCCAATTCCTTAAAATAAACTTATATATATTCACGCAACTGATAAATATTTTGTTGTTAAAGATTTGGCTAACATGTTCTTTTTGTGCCTATTTTAACAGAGTCTCAGTCACAGCCTGCCTTCATCTCCAAAGGGACCAGGTGTCTCACGGAGTGCCTCGGCAGCCTTGTCATTTCATGCAATCTTCACACACAAGATCTCACTGCAACCACCTTTCTACAGGAGCACAGGTGTGACAATTTACTGATGACATCATTCTCAGAGAAAATTCATTTTACACCCTAAGGACACACAGATACAAATAGCCTTATACAAAGGGAATGGACCTTTCCCCAACACAGTAATGCAAGGCCCTGCCATTTTGGCTAAATTCCTGAAAATTCTCTGGTAAACTGAGGGCTGATGTATCCCTGACACTTTCAATAAGTGATTATTGACCCTCTCAGTATCCACAATGTTAATACAAGTCTAATATTCTTTATTTATTTGTGTATTTTTTGAGACACAATCTTGCTCTGTCACCCAGGCAGGAATCCAGTGACTCAGACTCAGCTTACTGCAGCCTTGACCTCCTGAGCTCAAGCAATCCTCCCACCTCAGCCTCCCACATAGCTGGGACTACAGGTGTGTGCTATCACACCCAGCTAATTTTACGTATTGTAGAGACGAGGTCTTGCTACGTTACCGAGGCTGCTCTCAAACTCCTTGGTTCAACCAGTCCTCCTGCCTCAGCTTCTGAAAGTGCTAGGATTACAGATGTGAGCCACTGTGCCCAACCCTTTCATTCTTTATTTGGGGTGCAGGTGACAACATATTCCTCATTTTTCCTCATTTACAAATTTTACTTACTGTCACTGATGCTGTCACTTGCAAGCTGACCCACCTTGAATGACGCTTCCTCCAGCAAGTCTGGAATCTGTCCGAATTTAAATTAATAGGTGCTCCTATGAATTCCATCAGAGAACACACTGCAGATGCTTCAGCAGCCTCTTCCCATGCCTCCTGAAGTATCTGGGTTGCATATGGTGGCTATAAGTTGTCCATGGGCTTCTGATGGACAAAACAAACCTGCCCCCTTTTGGCCCTGTGCTGTACAGCATCAGGACAGTGATTGCTGACCACATACTGGACCGTCTGGAAGCAGAGGGCTCCGTGTCATGTCCATGAGCCTTCATGCCCATCTGGCCATCAGGCCTTGGGAAATAGCATCCCACAGCCTCAGCACAGCTGCAGAGACCTCCCTGCCTTGGGATGGAGTCAAATCTGGACCCCCTGCAATTCTCGGCTGCAGGAAGCACTGGCCTCCTTCATCCTCAGGCTGTAGTGCTGGAAGTCACCCCTCGCCCAGGCTCCTTGGGATCCCCCGAGTGACCAGCAATGAAGGTCCTCCGCCTTCTGAATGGATACCATCATCGGACGTGATGGAGCTCAGTGGGATGCTGCTGCCTTCCCTTCCTTAGCTAGAAAGTTCCTGATAAAGAATGACACCCAAGCGTCAGCACAACCGGCCAGACTTCAAGTGGTCATCTTAGCATTGATGCTAGGCCAACAATTAGCCCCATTTGTACATTTTTACAAACTTTTTGGCAATTGCCAAGAATTGTCCACCTCCCTTCCCCATTGAATTAAAGAAACTTCCTGTCTCATGGATATTCAGAATATCAGTCAAGGTAACAGACGCCTTTATTTTAACCAAGGACACAGTACGGATCTCACAGGGACACTCCTTATCCCCTGCAGAGTTCCAGACACTACTGATGGTGATCAAGGCAACGTTTCATCAGAAAACACAGTGCTGGGCTTGTGAAGAAGATGTCCAGTAGAGCTTCCACTGCCCCATAGGCTGCAGGCGGCTGCTTTAGTTGAGAGATAGACTGAGCTCCTCAAAGAATTCCTATTTAAGTTACAAAGCAGCGTGTGGATGCCCTGCTGGGTTCCGCTCTTCCCACAGTCTTTGATTACTCTAAGTTCATACTCCTTAGGAAAGTGCACTTTTTACACCAAAGCTGCACAGTACCCTCAGCTGCCTTTACTGGACATCAAGGAGTTCGCATTTTTGACAACCATTCAGTCCTGGACTGTCCAAGGGGTCAAAGTAGCTCCATACAGGAAGCTGCCTGCTGCATGTGGATCAGTAATACCAGACTTGCCCAGCAACTCGCTGGAGACATGAAAACCAATGCATGGGGAATGCATGACGTCACCCAGATACTTACGAACACGCTTGTGCTGCCAGAGGCCTCCTTTTCTGCCTCCTGCTAAACAAATGGGGGCAGTAGCTTCACATGGGCTTCCACATTTCGTTACTCATAACTGTGGCCTTCCTAATCTCTCATGCCCCAAACACTTATTACAGTGTCTCAACAGCCTTCTCTCAGCCTCTTAAGATATTAGTCATCATTAAAATAAATATCTGATGTTAAAGCATCAGGGGTCAATTGTATTATGACACCTAAAATTTCATGCTGCACCCCACCAGGTCCTCAGAGTAATGGCTTTCACCCCCTGCCCGACTGCAAAACTCTTCAAATAAGTCAAGCACTTTTCCCCAAGGGACCAGGGGCCACCCACCCTCTGACTACTCCCAAGCCTGCCTCCCACACCCTCTGCTTGTTCATTCTGTTCCTGAGTGCAACCCCCACATAGACCTGGAGAGATGCAGCATCATCCTGCCCTGGGCTGAGTATGAGTGACTAATCAATTACTGTCAGTTTCATCCTCCCAGTTCTTGTTGTGTCTGCAGCCATCTCCAGAACTCTATGGCAAGACTAGCTTCTTCACCAGTGGGGTGAACAGGAAGCGAACCCAACTAGGAATTACCTTTTTAAAAAAATCCCTTTCCACCCTCTTAATTACATAATGCATGCATTTTTATAGCTCTTTTGCTCATTCCATTATCTGAGGCCAGTCACTGATATTTAAGCCACCCTTAGCCTCGGAGGAGGGCAGAGGAACACCGGTCATGTTGATTCCCCAGTGGTGACATGGTTTCCTCCTGTGCCACTCAAGTTCTCTCCTCCTTTAACTGGATGCTCAGTCAGTTGCGTTTCACTCATCTTTGCAGACTGTTAGAAGATGAGAATCAGCTTTCATTTTTAATGTTGCCATAGAGAAGACTCTATGGGGATGCTTATTTACACAATCACCTTTCTCTTCTTTTCTCCCAGAAATTGCAAACTCTTGTGTGGGAGAGAGCTTTCTGGAGTCTGCAAACACCGTTTATCCTCCCTCTTTTGAGGGCAAATGTCTTATATTCCCACAACAATAATATACTTACATATAATGGTGTCATGTCATATTCATTGGCCACTGTAAGGAGAAAATTCTTCAATTTTAAATTATTAATTGTGAAACTTTGGGTAGTCACAGAAAAAAATCTTTGTGTACACATTTATAGACCTTTTATTAGGATTAAATGAGGTATGAATAACTGATATTTATTGTGCACTTAGCATATGGCAGAAGCTTCCTGTGTATGATTTTATTTCATACTTAAAACAATATTCTATGCAAAATGCTATCATTTCCCCCTGCCTACAATTTAGACGTGATAAAACTGAGCCTAGTCAAGTATCGTGCCCCAAAGTTCTCTGCTTAGTAAGAAGTAGAGGCAATCCCAAACCTAAGTCATCTGGTTTCAGAGCCTATGCAGTTAATGCTCTAAATGTAGCTTCCCATATGATGGTGACTGTGAGAGCCTGTCGCATATGATGTAGGACCCCAGTGCTTCCCTGTAACACGCACAAGATTCACCCAAGGATCTCCTTAAAATGCAAAACTGTAGACCACAATTTGACTACCTAGCATAAGGGATCAGAGCATCAAAACGAGTGTGTAGGTGACTGTGCTAAGATTCTACTGCTCATTTGGACACTGGCTCACCATATAAACAAAGCTTAGGATCTCTAGTCTTTGCTGGAAAAGAAATACACATACATAGGATGTGACTGTGCATATGGAATATCTGTTGTGTTCTGGACATTGTACTAGACACTAGAGATAAAAAGTCAAATAATCCCTTGTCTCTATCTCAAAGGAGCTTCCCACACAGTGGCTTCTGGCTGCAGTGTGTATTTTCTCTTCTGACCTGGGAGAGTGAGTTCTACCTCAACGTTGGTAACTGAACACTGCCCAGTGGGTTTGACGGTGAGACCAGAGCCAACTGTGCTCCCACATAGCTATGACCATAGTATATCTCACAGTGCCATTTCCCCCGTTGTCAGAAGGCTCCCTCCAGTATCATACACGCTCCCCATGATTATACATTCTTCTTCCTTCCACCCAAGTGCCCCTAAATTTTGCAAAGATAAAAACATAAACCACATTCTTGACATTAATTGTATATTAATAAGGAAATTGTCTTACTTTGCATGTATTTAAATTTTTCTCCATTTATAGAATATATTGATTAAAATAGGAGTGAATTTTAGCCATGCATATCTATTACAAACTTCACGATATACTTTGCTATTTTTAAATTTCTTATGCTCCTATAAAATGTATGTTCTGGACTCACATTGGCCTCCATTTCTTCACCCTGGCTTCTATTAGTTTAGGCTATGAGCAGAGGTGGACGAGGTGGCTACTGTAATGGTCAAGACTATGAGGAGAGATGGATGAGGTGTCTACTGTAATGGATCAAGGATATGAGCATTGTGTGAAGTAGGATGGTAAACCTGTAAATATCAGAATGAATCCAAATTTATGGGCTCAAAATTGGATCATAAAACAGTTCAAAATGAACTAAAAGCAAGGCTCTGCACTTTGGGAGGTTGAGATGGTTGGATCGCTTGAGCTCAAGAGTTCAAGACCAGCCTGGGCAACATGGAAAAAAACTGTCTCTACAAAACAAATTTTAAAAATTATCCAATCGTGATGGCATGTGCCTGTGGTCCCAGCTCCTCAGGAGGCTGAGGTGGGAGAATCGCTTGAGCCCAGAAGTTTGAAGCTGCAGTGAGCTGATATCACACCACACTGCATTCCAGCCTAGGGAAAGAGTGAAGCCCTGTCTCAAAAACAAAAACAAAAATCTACACAGCTCTAAAGAAAGATGGTTAAAAAATGGTTCAAGTTATTCCTATCTGGTTTACATGCAAATGAAAGAGAGCTATTTACTTGCCCCCAAGTAGCTCCATAATACTGAGAGCAAAGTCAATTGTTCTAGCAGGTTCTGAAAAAAATTATCATATCATGGGGTTCAATGGCAATATCAAATCATAAATATAATTATCAAATCTGAAAGTGAATCCAGTTTCAGAGACCTGCAGAAGCCACTGTGTAGGAAGCTCCTTTGAGATAGAGACAAGGGATTATTTGGCTTCTTATCTCTAGTGTCTAGAACAATGTCCAGAACACAACAGATATTCCATATACACAGTCACATCCTATGTATGTGTATTTCTTTTCCAGCAAGGACAAGGACTGGAGGTCCTAAGCTTTGTTTATATGGTGAGCCAGTGCCCAGATGAGCAGTAGAATCTCAGCACAGCCTCCTACACACTCGTTTAGATGCTCTGACCCCTTATCCCAGCTAGTCAAAGTGTGGTCTATGGTGTTGCATTTTAAGGAGATCCCTGGGTGAATCTTGTGGCTGTCAAAGGAGGAGAAGCACTGCCCTCAAAACACAGAGCAGGTGAAGTAAATTATTAATTTGCAGAGGTGGGCTGGCTATTTATCTTGTTAATGGGAAAATTCAAATTGACATACACAATCACCTCCATAAGGATTTTGGATTAAAAAACAAAGGTTTAGATATTAGATGCGTTTTACAGTCGCCACACCACTCTTTTTGCTACAGTATGGAGGAACATCCTTCCCAGAGATTTAGAGGGAAATTTCTATCTCATGAGCCTTCTGTTAGTATTTTCAACATCGGATACTCAATAAATAGTGGCCAAACTGAATCTCTTACAGGCATCTCGCTCAAACTACAGTCATACTTTCTAATAGGCCCCATGCAAATCATTGTTCTGGAGAAGCCTAATATATTCCACCTCTTTAGGCACTTAGGTAAATACAATAATGCAAGTCGGCGTGTGTGTGTGCGTGTGTGTGTGTGTGTGCATGCATTGCGTACTCTGTGGTCTCTTGCCCAGTTTCTGCTGCACTTGCTGGTGGTTCAAGTTTCATGTAAATAACGTCTAGCCATGTTAGAAATCTTGACTTTTGTGTGCCCATCAGGTAAAGAAGATAGATGTTATTGTAGAGAAAATTTTCTTTATGGATAAATGCATACTGTTTGACTATTGATTTCATGCTTTTCATAGATATTATGCCCAGATATTATATTCCAAGGGTTATATTTCAAAATCATAAAAAATAGAGAGCACATTTTATATTTCTAGCTGGAAATAATAACAGTAATTAGCCTACCTTCGGGGAAATGTGATAAAAATGCTAATGAGTATCACAACTCATTAAAAGCATAAGACTTGCAATACTTTAAACTACATGTTCTTCGTATGAATCTGTGTAGATATATACACACATTCGATAAATGCTATTTAAAGTCTAAGTGCATTGGTAAACCATTCAGACATCTGTAGGCTGAAGGGATTACTTTTATCTGCCTTTAGAGTGAGAATTAGATTTCTATTCTTTATAAAGCAGGTAATATAGATTTTGCATGGAGTAAATGTGTTCACTCCTTATTAATAATGATGGCCGCTGCGCTGCCGAAGAGAAAGCCTGTCAGAGTAACGTGTTCAGTTTTACATCGTAATCAGAGGCGTGTCAATCTCCGCTGAAGGCAGAATTAAAAACCCCTTCAACATTTTTAAAATAATAGATGAAAAACATCTCAAGGTCACTTTTAAAATTTGAATTGGCAATTCCACATCACAGGAAAGGGACCAAGAACATCTTAAAGAAATACTTCATGATGGAAGTGATGTGTTCAGTGCAATTTCATCAAGGAGAAGTTTTTCCAGAAAATCTTTTGACCTCAGTAAGAATCTCATTAGTTTTACTCTGGTAAACAGTTTCTAGTAAAATAAGAAAGACTCATTTTTTTAAAACGATAAACAATTTACAGGGTTTAATCTACTGTTGTGATTTCCATCGTGCTACTTGTGCCCTTGTGGTTACATATGTGTATTTATCTGCATTTTCTTGGCTCGTTCAAAAGTCAATAAAATATTTTACTAGTCAGGCTCTGTAAAAACTGAATTAACTTCCAAAAAGTGAGGATTGTATGTATGCCGTGGGGTGTGTGGGGGTGTAAGTGTGTGATGTGTGTGGTGTGTGTGTTTGATGTGTGTGTGATATGTGTTTGGTGTGCTGTATGTACTGTGTATTGTGTGTGGTGTCTGTGTGTACTCTATGTGTACGTGTGTATGTGTGTGGTATGTGTGTGTTTGATGTGTGTGGTGTGTGTGTGGTGCTGTGTGTGTGGTATGTGTGTTAGGTTCATGTGTGTGTCGTGTGTTGTGGTGTGTGTAGTGTGTGTGGGGTGTGTGCAGTGTGTGTGCGTGTGCACACGGTGCGATGTGTGCAGTGTGTGGTGTCTGGGGTGTGTGCTTGTGCACATGGTGTGGTGTGTGCTGTTTGTGTGGTGTCTGTGTGTGGGGTGTGTGTGCGTGTGCACATGGTGTGGTGTGTGCTGTGTGTGGTGTCTGGGGTGTGTGCTTGTGCACCTGGTGTGGTGTGTGCGGTGGGTCTGTGTGTGGTGTGTGCTGTTTGTGTGGTGTCTGTGTGTGGGGTGTGTGTGCGTGTGCACATGGTGTGGTGTGTGCTGTGTGTGGTGTCTGGGGTGTGTGCTTGTGCACCTGGTGTGGTGTGTGCGGTGGGTCTGTGTGTGGTGTGTGCTGTTTGTGTGGTGTCTGTGTGTGGGGTGTGTGTGCGTGTGCACATGGTGTGGTGTGTGCTGTGTGTGTGTCATGAGTGCTTCTCTTAGTGTGTGGACATCAGTCTCCCAGACCAACTTTCTCCACGTGTCTGGGAACATAAGAAACAAGTTTCTGCAATAATTGCTGCACAGCTTTTCCAGAGAGGGACCGAACCTCTGCGGTGAGTGGGTATCCGCGTCACTGCAGGAGGGAGTGTGAGGTCCCGGCTTGGCTCACACCCTCCGTGAGTCTAGGCAGGGCCCAGGGTTTGGAGCCTTTCGTGGCTCTTGTTCCTGCTGGATCCCCCACAGTGGCCAGAGAGGGAGGGCTCTGTTTCCACCACCGGGCACCCGAAGAGGACTGGTGTGCGGGAAGACCAGGTAATCGTAATGGTATTAATAATAGCAGTAATCATACTGTTTTATACCTTGTATATGGCATAAGGGTTTTAACTTTTATGTAACATAATTGTTGTAAAAATGTCCCCAGCTGTTTGTCTTGTGCTTTTTACATGGTGTTCAAATGTGTAAGAAGTTTGCATTTTAGGCAGTTTCGTTTATCACTCCAATAATACCACCAACGGGATAATTATTTTTGATTTGTCGGTTTAAAATGTTACCCTGTTACTACACAAAATTACACAAAATTTCTGTGTTTTTAATTCTCTTTCATTTACGTGTTTATTTTTGTATCATATCAAATGTTTAATTTTGAAAAGTTATAATGAAACAACAAAAAACCTACAAGCACACCTCAGAAGTATTGTGGATTTTGTTCCAGACCACTGCAATAAGACAAATGTTGCAATGAAGTTAGTCATACAATTTTTCTGGTTTCCCAGTGCATGTAAAAGTTATGTTTAAACTATACTGTAGTCTAATGAGTATGTTAATAGCCTTATGTCTAAAAACCGTATGTGCATACCTTAATTAAAATCACTTTATTGCTAAAAAATACTAACAAATGTCTGAGCCTTGAACAGGTCATAGTCTTTTTCTTGGTGGGGATCTTGCCTCTGTATTGATGGCTGCTGACTGCTCAGAGTAGGGGCTGCTGAAGGTTGGGTGCCTGTGGCAATTTCTTAAAATAAGACAGTGAGGTTTGTTGCATTGATACCTTGTTCGTTTCACAAAAGATTTCCCTGTAGCATATGATGCTGTTTGACAGCATTTCATCCACAGTCGAACTTCCTTCAAAACTGGAGTCAACCCTCTCGAACCCTGCTGCCGCTTTCTCAACCAGGTTTATGGAATATCCTAAATCCTTTGCTGTCATTTCAGCAATGTTCATAGCATCTCCACCTGGAGTAGGTTCCATCTCCAGAAAATACTTTCTTTCCTCATCCATAAGAAGCAACTCCCCATTCGTTCAAGGTTTATCATGAGTTTACAGCAATTTCATCTCACCTTAAGGCTCTAATTCTAATTCTAGTTGTTTTGCGATTTCTACCACATCTGCAGGGACTTCCTCCGCTGACATCCTGAGCCTTCAAAGTCATCCATGAGGGCTGGAATCAACTTCTTCCAAACTCCTGTTAATGTTGATATTTCAGCCTCCCCCCATGAATCACAAATGTCCTTAATGGCATCTAGAATGGCGAATCCTTTCCAAAAGGTTTTCAGGTCACTTTGTTCAGATCCATCAAAGAAATCACTATCTACCACAGCTATACCTTTACAAAATGCATTTCTTATTTAATAATAAGACTTGAAACGTCAGAACTGCTCCTTGATCCATGGGCTGGACAGTGGATATTGTATTAGCAGACATGAAAACAATAGTAGTTTCCCTATACATCTCCATCAAGGCTCCCAAGAAACCACGTGCATTTTCAATGAGCAGCAATATTTTTAAAGGCATCATATTTTTTCTAAGCAGTAGGTCTCAACAGTGGGCTTAAATTAGTCAGTAAATCATGCTGTTAACAGATGTGCTGTCATCCAGGCTGTGGTGTTCCATTTCCAGAGCATGGAAAGAGCAGATTTAACATAATTCTTAAGGGCCCTGGGATTTTCAGAAAGGTGAATGAGCATTGGCTCAACTTGAAGTCACTCGCCGCAGTGGTCCCTGAAAGAGAGTCAGCCTGTCCTTTGAAGTTTTGAGGCCAGGCGTTGACTTCTCTCTAGCAATGAAAATTCTGCACGGCATCTTTGTCCAATGAAAGGCTGTTTCACCTTTATCGAAACTGATCGTTTAGTGTAGCCACCATCATCAGTGATCTTATCAAGAACCTTCTAGATAACTTGCTGCAGCTTCCCCATCTGCACTTGCCGCTTTATCTTGCACTTGTAGGTTACAAAAGTGGCTTCTTCACACCTCATGGACCAATCTGTCAGCTTCCAACTTTCTTCTACAGCATCCTCACCTGTCTCAGCTTTCGTAGAATTGATGAGAGTTAGGACCCTGCTCTGGATTAGGCTCTGGTTATGGGAATTTTGTGGCTGGTGTGATTTTCCATCCAGACGACTCAAACATTCTCCTTATCAGCAATAAGGCTGTTTTGCTTTCTCATCATTTGTGTGTTCACGCAAGAGCAGTTTTAATTTCCTTTGAGGACTTTTCCTTTACATTTACAGCTTGACTGTTTGGTGCAGGGGGCCTACCTTTTGGCTTATCGTGGCTTTTGACATGTCATCCTCACTAAGCTTAATCATTTCTAGCTCTAAAGTGAGAGATATGCAATTATTTCTTTTATTTGAATACTTGGAGTGATTATTGTGATTATTTATAGGCTCGATTTAATATAACTGTGTCTCAGAGAACAGGAAGACCCAAAGACTGAGAGACAGAGAGAGAGAGAGAGACAGAGAGAGAGAGAGACGGGGGAGCAGCTGGTTGGTGGAGCAGGTACAACCTAGAGATGCTGTATATGAAGTCTGCCATCTTATGTGGGCATGGATCATGGCACCCGAAACATTGACAATAATAACATCAAAGATCAGTGATCACAGACCACCATCACAGAGATAATAGTAACGAACAGTTTAAATATTGTGAGAATCACCAAATGCGACACAGAGACTGAAAGTGCTTCTGAAAATGTGTTGGCAGTATACCTGCCCAAAGCAGGGTTGCCACAAACCTTCAGTTGGTAAAAAACAAAACAAAACACATTATCTGTGCAGCAGGAGAAAGTGAAACACAATAAAATGAGGTGTGCCTGTCCTTCAAATTTTCCTGGCGTGAAGGTAGCGAGTGGGCTCTCAGTAGGTTTGTTGGACTCAGGTATTGTGTGGCTTCGTTCGGTCATTCCAAGGTGCACTCAATAACCATCCTCCTAACAGATTCATTTTTTTCTCTAAAAAATTAGAGAAATTTTTGGAATACTGCTGCTGCTTTCATGAAGAAATTCTAAATATGTAGTTATCCTTTAAAAATCATATAATGCTCTAATGACTGATTTTTTTTGTAAATTAACTCTGTCTTCATCACAGCAACTCCACAACACCCATCCCAGAGTATTTTAGTGCAATCTCATCATCCACTGCTCTGTACATTTATCCAGCACTTTGGCGAGCATGGACCTTGTACTGACGGTCAAGGTAAAAATTCAACCTAAGGTGTGACTACCTGGGACTTCAGGTTAGGTCAAAGATCTCTTATGACAACTGACACCAAAATGTGACTCAAGTTTCAATTAGAAAGCTCTCTACCCTTTTAATATTCAGATATACATGACTCGGAAGCCAACCCTCGATTTTTCTCCCTCTACTTTACCCTGCAGCCACAGAGACCCTCTGTTTCCACCACAAGACTGACGTGGCTGCAGAAGTCTCCTCCTTTGGTGTCTTCTATATCAAGCATACCCCTCTCTCTCTCTCTCTCTCTCTCTCTATATATATATATATATGTATTTTTTTTTCCTGGAGATTTAGGGGCTCCTGGGAAGAAGTCATGTGCATCAAGCATTGCCTTTGGGACAACCTATAAAATTCCTCCTGCTTCTCCCCTTCATCTGGGAGCCTGGCCCCACCTGCTCCTCACCCTTCACAGCACTTCAGCTCCTTACCTGGCCCCGGCCTCCAGCACAGCTGGAGAGAAGGAAGGTTCATTGAGCCTCCTCCAGCTGCTGCTGTGGGGAGGGAGCAGCCCTACCAGTTTTGACTGTTTCCAAAGATCTTCAAAGAAGTACAGTGAAGTCTTGGATTAACGTTTTCCAATTTACTTAAAGGCAATCAACTGTAAAACAAAAAATGTATAGTTCTTTTCATTATGGAATCAATAATTCAGTATCAGTGAATTTCATGGTCACAAAATCCACCACCAAGACGTTTCTGATTGGGAAGCGAAGGTGCTAAAACTTTTACTGTCAGCAACTACACGTATTGTTTCAGCCCTGAAATAAGACAGGAGAGCTAATAATTTTCATTCTTGGTGTGGAAATATGTTCCTGTTTTGTGTTGAATTATGTCAATCAAGGCAAACAAGCATTCATTTTATTCCATTTCAAAGCACTTGTCTCATGCATTAATTTTTTGTTTTTTTGAAGTTTTTACTTAATTACATATTAAAATAATAGTTTAACAAGTATTCGTCTATATATCTGATATAACATACATCTGATACAAGATTTTAAACTATATTGGCCAGGCGCCATGGCTCACGCCTGTTATCCCAGCACTTTGGGAGGGTGAGACGGGTGGATCACCTGAGGTCAGGAATTTGAGACCAGTCTGGCCAACCTGGTGAAACCCCATCTCTACTAAAAATATAACAATTACCTGGGCGTGGTGGCACATGCCAGTAATCCTGGCTACTCGAGAGGCTGAGGCAGGAGAATCACTTGAACCCGGGAGGCGAAGCTTGCAGTGAGCCGAGATTGCACCATTGCACTCCAGCCTGGGCAACAGAGTGAGACTCCGTCTCAATTAAAAAAAAAAAAAAAGTGTGTGTGTGTGTATGTGTTTGTGTGTATGTGTGTGTGTGTGTGTGTATATATATATATATATATATACTGTACAAGTCAAAATAAAATATGTTTAGGCATTCATTTGATTGAAAAATCATTTTCAATCAAATGTCGTGGGGATACTCTGCAATGCACCCTTCAGCCCATTTCTACAACAGATTTATATATTGTCAGCAGTTGTCAGCAGACAGGAGCTATGATTGCACTCTAAAATTTATTTTACTACAAACATAAACCCTCGAAAACCTTCATAACATATTTTTCCCAATGGGTTTCAGTATGAATTGTGCATTTTGAAAATACCATGACTAGTTTAAAATCCGTAAAAGACTGAAAAGAAATATTTACATTTCCCAAATGTGGCTTGTTACCTAGATCTACTAGTTTGTAAATGGATTCTGGCATTTAGGAAAATGAATTTAGTCTAAATTATCTGCTCATGGCTATCGGCCTCAGCATTGTGCTTTGCCTTTCCTTGCGATATTCCGCCCAGTGAGCGCCTGATACTTCTGGGGCGCCATTCCAGGTGCTGCAGTACAGCCACAACAAAGCAAAGTCCAGTCTTCATGGAATTTGCTTTCTGATGAAAAAGGCAGATAATGAAGACAAAATCGAGGAAAATAATGGTGTAGTAGATGGTGTTAGGTGTATGAAGAAAAATAAAACAGGCAAAGGAACAGGGAGTGCCCGGCTTGTCTGTGGGGGTGGAGAGTCCTGCTGATTTATGTAGTTACTCAGAGAAGTTTCCCAGACATGGTGATATTAAGAATAAAGGCAATAAGGAAGGAAGCTTTGTAGATATCTGGGGAAAGAAATTCCAAAAACGTCCTGGGGCAGGCTCCTGCTTGTCATTTCTGTGGCCAGTAAGGGCGTTGATGTGGCTGAAGCAGAGAGGAGGCACCAGAGTGAAAGACCCAGAGATCAGAGCCAGGGGCAATGCACGGTGTAGTCCCGAAGGCCTCGTGGCCCGTGGTGAGGACATCCGCTTCCGGAAATACAGGAAGCCTATGAGCAGATTCTAAACACACGAATGATGTCCCTCCTACCATTGAAAATAATCACGCTGGTTATTGCACACGAATGATGTCTCTCCCCCCATTGAAAATAATCATGCTAGTTATTGCACAGGGCACAGAAGCTGAAGTGGGGAAAGCAGAATGGATATTGCAATAACCCAAGACTAACTGATGTTAAAGGAGGCCAGGGTTGTAGAGCTGAGAGTGAAAAAATGATCAGGCTCTACATACATGGAAGCAGGGCTGCTAGAGCCAGCTGACCAACTGGATGTGGCTATGAGATAAAAATATAGCTCATTTTTAGCCCAGGTTCACAACTGAAAGAATGAGGTCACTATTGAAATTAGTGACAAAAACTGCAATTACTTTTGCACCAACCTAATCACACATATAAGGGAGGGTGAAGGAAGAACAATTCTGAGGATATAAACGGGAATTTAGTTTCAGACGAGCAGAAGTTAAGACACTTCTTAGATTCCAGATGGAGTTATACAGACACATCAGGAATCCAGCAGTGATGTCTGGGCCACAGATAAAATGTTTTGAATTGTTGTTATGCAGCTGTTATTTAAAATTTCAAATTTAGTTTATTTGGACTCTACAATGAGTATAGATAGAGAGTTTTGAGGATTAACTTCTAGAGAACTTTGGCAGATAGAGGTGGATAAACCAAGCAAAACTATGAGAAGGTGCCACCGGTTAGGTAGATTAAGGGCAAGCATATTGTTTTTAAGTGGTATTTTAAGATTTCAAAGTAAAAGAATATAAGTTAATATAAAATGTCAGCTCAGACAAAATTATAGTCAAATTGTTTCTATGTAATGCTAATGCCTTGAGAATTTGAAAAGAATTATATGGCTTCAGATAAAAAAAGAACAGCTAGAAAGTAAGAGAATTCAAGGTCCAGTTACGTCATTTCTTCTAAGTACACCACACTGTAGAAGGCATTTAACGTGTGGAAGCCACAGTTTGAGTCAAATGTAAATAAGAACATTGCCCTAGATCAATGTGTGTTCAGTTGACTTCAGCTCTGTTTCTGCTAAAGTGTTACAGGAGAAGAACAACAGGGGAGAGATGAGGATTCGAGTGGCTACTGCTTTTACTGAGGAAAGAGGATTGAAAGCAAGGGAGTCAGGTGGTGGAACTTCCAAACAGATGCTCTCTGACATTGTGTGGGGAGAGAGGATAGGCTCTAGTTTCTTGAATTTTAAATTTGTGCCAAGAGAATGATCTCATATGATTTTTATTTTACTCTAAAAAAAAGTCAGTCAATCAATCTTAGAAACTATTTGAGTGTGCTCCTTCTTTCTCACACCTGGCATTGATCACAAATTTCCTGCCTTCATCTTCAGAATATATCCAAAACTTGTGCATTTCTCGTTCCCTCTGCCACCACAAATCAAGTCCGAGCCATTATTCCTTCGTATTGGAATAACTGCAACAGCTTTCTAAGTAGCTTCCCTGCTTCTCTAGCTTCATCAGTAGATTCTTGTCTCACTCAGAATAAATTCCCAGCTCCTTCAGAGATGCCCTGCCACCTATGTAAGCTCATCCTCAGACTTCATCACCATTTACCTAGCTCTTCTCTATTTTTCTAAAACATCAAGCACTGCTACACCTAGGGCTTCTGTAGTGACTGCTCGCTCTTCCTGAAATGCTCTTCCCGCAGACTTTCATTGACTTCCTCACTCCTTTTACATTGCTGTTCAAATGTCACCTGATCAGAGAGGCTCCGCACGGCCATCTGTGTTGCATAATGCTTCTTATCTCCTTCACCCTCCATAGTTTCCATGGAAGTTGCCATCATACTACCCATTATATGTGTACTTTTTGATCGTTTGCCTTTTTTCCTTACACTGGAATATAAGCTCTATGAGGGCAGGTATTTTATTAGTTTTGTTTATGCTGTGTCCTTAGTGCTGAGAATGTGCTGAGCATGCAGTGGACAGGGAAAGTTATTTACTAAATGGGTAAGTGCATAAATGAATGAATCCTCGAGTGAATGAATGAGTGAATTTGGTGCTTCCTGGGTGATAAATTAGAAATTAAAATAAATGCAATCACTTTGATGGAGAAAATTTTAGAAGGTGGATCTGTTAGGTTTACCTAATCACAAAACACTGAGTTAACAAAATATTTGCTTTCTCTGTAGAAGGAGCATAGGTTTGGATATCAGGGGCTGAGTTCCAGGTAGTAAATTATACTGGAAGAACACTGGGCCTAGATGCCACTGTTAATTCCTACAAGATCCAGTTACTTGGCAAATTCGTAAAGATTCTTTACTGCTTTTGCTACACTGAAAAATAATTATGTGTAAGATCCTGTCTAAATCTGTAATTCCATACGCTAATTTTATATCGCATCTGCTGCTCTGCAACGTACTATCTGTGTGAGTGTGTATCAGTCATTTAACTCATCCAGGGCTGCAAAATTGTAATCCGTAAAAATGAGTGACAATTTCCTTAATTCATTTCTTCTAAAATGCTCTCATATTTTTTTCCAGTAAGGACTTTCTGACTCTTACTTTGGTATATTTTCTATCTTCCTCCACCCGGACTTCAAGTTGAAGAGGATAGGGTATATAGGAGCTTAAATCTGAAGCATTACTCTCTGACGTTTTTCCTGCCAAGTTGTGTTCCCAGCCCGAGGCAGGGATCTCCTTTTCCTTTCTCTGTGTTGGTAACTTTCCTAAAGTGTTACTCTACTAACTTCTGTATTCCAGTCCTGGAAGCTTTGTTACTGATATCTAAAGTCCATATTTGAAAGTTTCAAGAAAATGCTTTTTTTCTTACAATAAATCCTGGCTGCAACAAATCCAAATCATTTGCTTTGAGACTATTACACATTGCATACTAAAAATCACTGCTTTTTTTAAACCTAGAACAAAAGAAGTGAGTGCTTTGTTCTGGGCCATATAGAAGTAAAGCTTTCATGCAGTAAACAATTAAGGATTCCTAGAGATAAAGTTAATGTATTCTGGAACTAGAAAATAAGAAGTTAAATTCAAAGTAAAAGATATAAGAGTAAAAATTAGAGCAGAAATCAATAAAATTGGAAACAAGAAATCAATAGAGAAAATCAACAAAACCAAAAGCTGCCTCTATGCAAAGATCAATAAAATTTATGAACTTGCAGTCAGTCTAAGAAAAAATGAAAGAAGATACAAATTACTAACAGAAATGGAAAAGGGACCATTCTGATCCAACAGGTATTAGAAAAATAATAAAGGAATTTCAGGGAGAACTCTAAACCTACTTATTCGGTAACTTAGAGGAAAAGATTAATTATCTGAAAAAATAGTATCTATCAAAACATAAATAATCTGATTAGGCTTATAGTGACTTCAAATTTGAATTGTTAACTAATAACTTTCTAAAACTGAAAGTGCTGGGCTCAGGCAGTTTCAATGGTGGATTCTACCAAATATTTAAGGAACAAATCATACCCATAGTCTGCAATTCCTTCCAGAAAACAGAATCCGAGGAAACACTTCTTAACTTTTCCTATGTGGCTAGCATTAATCAAATACCAAAACTAGACAAAAATGTTACAAAAATGGAAATTATGGACCATGATATGGTTTGGTTTTGTCTCCCTGCCCAAATCTCATGTTCAGTTGTAATCCAATGTTGGAAGAAGGGCCTGTTGGGAGGTGATTGGAAGATGGGAGCAGATTTCCCCCTTGCTGTTCTTGTTATAGTGAGTGAGTTCTCACAAGATCTGGTTGTTAAAAAGTGTGTAGCAGCTCCCACTTTGCTCTCTTCCTCCTACTCCAGCCATGTGGGAGATGCCTTCCCCACCTTCACTTTTTGCCATGATTATAAGTTTCCTGAGGCCTCTCAAGTAATGCTTTCTGTACAGCCTGTGAAATCATGAGCTAATTAAACCACCTTTTACAAATAAATTACCCAGTCTCAGGTGGTTCTTTATAACAGTATTGGAAAATTGGTACCAGGAGTGGGGTATTGCTATAAAGATCCCTGAAAATGTGGAAGCAACATGGAAACTGGGTAACAGGCAGAGGTTAGAACAGTTTGGAGGGCTAAGAAGAAGACAGGAATATGAGGGAAAGTTTGGAAATTTCTAGAGACTTGTTAAATTGTTGTGACCAAAAAGTTGATAGTGACATGGACAATGAAGTCCAGGTTGAGGTGGTTTCGGATGGAGATGAGGAACTTATTGGGAACTGAAGTAAAGGTCACTCTTATTATGCTGTAGCAAAGAGACTCGCAGCACTGAGCCCTTGCTCTTGGGCTCTGTGGAACTTTCAACTTGACAGTGATGATTTGGGGTGTCTGGCCGAAGAAATTTCTAAGCAGCAAAGCATTCAAGATGTGATCTGGCTGTTTCCAACAGTGTATGGTCATATGTGTGAGCAAGTAAAGTACCTGAAACTGGAACTTACATTTAAAAGGAATGAAGAATATAAAAGTTTAGAAAATCTGCAGCCTGACCATGTGGTAGAAAAGGAAACCCCATTTTCTTGGGAAGAATTTAAGCCACCAACTGCAGAAATTTGCATAAGTAAAGAGGAGTCAAACGTGAGTGGCCAAAACAATGGGGAAAATGCCACAAAGGCATTTCAGAGACCTTTACAGCAGCCCCTCCCATCACAGGCCTGGAAGCCTAAGAGAAAAGAATGGTTTCATGGGCTGGGCCTAGGGCCCTGCTGTCCTGTGCAACCTTGAGACACTGCTCCCTGCATCCCAGTCACTCCAGCTCCAGCTGTGGCCAAAAGGGACCCAGAAATATCTTAGGCCACTGCTCCAGAGGGTGCAAGCCATAAGCCTTGGTAGCTTCCATGTGGTATTGAGCCTGTGGGTGCACAGAGGGCAAGAGTTGAGGCTTCACGTCTTCTATCTAGATTTCAGAGGATGTATGGAAATATCTGGATGTCTGGCAGAAGTCTGCTACAAGGATGGAGCTCTCATGGAGAACCTCTACTAGGGCAGTGCAAAAGGGAAATGTGGGATTGGAGCGCCCACACAGAGTCACCACTGGGGCACTGCCTAATGGAGCTGTGAGAAGAGGGCAACCATTCTCCAGAGTCTAGAATAGTAGATCAACTGACAGCTTGCACCATCTACCTGGAAAAGCTGCAGTCATTCAATGTTAGTCTGTGAAAGCAGCTGCAGAGGTTGCACCCTGCAGAGCCAAAGGGGCAGAGTTCCCCAAGGCCTTGGGAACTCACCCCTTGCATCAGCTTGCCCTGGATGTGAGACATGGAGTCAAAGAAGATATTTTGGGGCTTCCAGATTTAATGAGTGACCTGCTGGGTTTTAGACTAGCATGGAGCCCTTCGCCTTTTTTTTTTTTTTTTTTTTTTTTTTTTTTTTTTTTTTGGCTAATTTCTCCCATTTGGAACGGGAACATGTATGCAATGCTTGAATCCCCATTGTATATTAGAAGTAACTAACTTGTTTTTGATTTTACAGGCTTATAGAAAGAAGGGACTAGACTTGTCTCAGATGAGATTTTGAACTTTTCAGTTACATGCTGGAATGAGTTAAGACTTTGGGGTACTGTTGGAAGGCATGGTTATATTTTGCAATGTGAGAAGGGCATGAGATTTGGGAGGGACCGGGGCAAAGTAGTATGACTTGGATTTTTGTCCCCACCCAAATCTCATGTTGAATTGTAATCCAGTGTTGGAAGAGGGGGCTGGTGGGAGGTGATTGAATCATGTGGTGGATTTCCCCCTTACTGTTCTAGTGATAGTGAGTGAGTTTTCAGGAGATCAGGTTGTTTAAAAGCGTGTAGCATGTCCCCCTTCAGTCCCTTCTTTCTGCTCCAGCCATGTAGGATGTGCCTTCTTCCCCTTTGCCTTCTGCCAGGATTGTCAGTTTCCTCAGGCCTCCCCAGCCATGCTTCCTGTGCAGCCTGTGCAACTGTGAGTCAATTAAATTTATTTTCTTTATAAATTACACAGTTTCAGGTAGTTCTTTTTAGCAGTGCAAGGATGGACTAATACAAACCACAATCTTTCATGAACATAAATGCAAAAATTCTTAACAAAATATTCACAAATTAATTCTGGCAATGTATAAAAGGATTTTAAATTGCAATTGCAACCAAGTGGGATTTATTCCAGATATGCAAGTCTGGTTCTACACTCAAAAATCAATTTATACAATCTATTGCATCAAAAGGCTAAAGAAGAAAAATTATATTATTATGTCAGTGAATGTGGCAAAGTACCTGCATAATTCAACACTCATTCATGATTAAAAAAAAAAAAAGAAAGAAAAGAAACTCTCAGAAAACTGGAAATAGAAGGAAACTCCTTCAACTTGACAAAATAATAGTTACTAAAAAAAGTGTACTAATATTGTACTTTGTGGTTAGAAACCAGATGCTTTCAACCTATGATTGGTTACAAGACAAGGATGTCCACTCTGACCACTCTTATTCAACACTGTACTAGAAAACATAGTTACTGTAATAAAATAAGAAAAATAAAGGGGAAACATATGGCGAATAAACAAATAAAACTTTCCTTGAAATGAACAAGTTATCTAGCAGAATAAAAAAAAAAAATCTTGTGGACCTAATAAGTGATCATAAAAAGATTTCAAGATACAAAGTTAATATACAAAAGTCATTTGCTTTCCTGTATACCAGCAATCGATAAGTGAAATTTTAAATTAAAATCAGAAGAGGTTACATACAGCATGATTCCTATATAACATTCTGGAAGAGGCAAAACTAGAAACAGTGAAAAGACCAGTGGTTGGCAGGTTCTTGGGGAAGCAGGGAGAGATGAATTGTTGGAGCACAGGGGAGTTTTAGAGCAGTGAAAAATTCTTCATGATACAGTAATGGTGGCTTTGGGGTTGGTTAGCTTGTACCCTGCAGCTGTTGTCACAGACTGGCATTGAATGACTGTAGGTTTTTAGAGATTTTTTTATCTCTATCTAATCATCCCAAAAGCCACCATAACAGTATTACCATTAGATATATCTAATCAGCCCAAAAGCCAGTGTCATGTTTAATATTATACCCACATCCCCATTAACTCCATAACAAGAGGAAAAATAAAGCATTATGAGTAACATTACTTAAAACTTCTGTGTAAATTTTAGGCAAATAGTGATATTTATAGCTTAAAAACATGCACTTGTCAAACTCCATGAAATTGACAACAAAAAGAGTGAATTCTTATGTAAATAAATACAGCACATGCACGATACTATTGCAAGACATTAATAATAGGTGAAACTATATGTGGGTTGGGATGGGGTAAATTTGGTCTATGGAGACGCCCTGTAATTTCTTCACAGTTTTTTTTTTTTTTTTTTTGGTAAACCTAAAACTGATCTAAAAATAAAGTCTATTAATAAAAAAATGAGTCCACATTTTCAAATTAATATTACATTACGCTTATCATTGAAATATATAAGATTAGAATCTGGAAGGAAAAGGAACAATGCTATGACCAAAACAAGTTGACAGGCAATGTGAAGGCTGAGTTTGGGTGGATGTCTCTGTGTTCTAATTGTCTCGTGTTTCATTGTTACAACTCAATAGATACAATGCGTAGTTGATAGCTCAAGATACAAAGGCATAATTTTATTATATAAAGTTATACATATCACTAGGGTAGTTAAAAATCTAAATGATAAAATTTCCCCTTCTCCAAAAAAAAATACAGTAAAGAAAAGATAAATGATACAATGAAAGACTGTTTAGTAAGAGAAAACATTATTGATAATAAGAACAATATACTATAACAGAACTATAAACAAACATGTCATATCTGTATCAATATATCTAATTGGTTCAAGATATATTGGGCATGGTGGCTCACACCTGTTTTCCCAGCACTTTAGGAGGCTGAGGCAGGTGGATCACTTGAGGTCAGGAGTTCAAGACTAGCCTGGCTAACATGGCAAAACACTGTCTCTGCTAAAAATACAAAATTAGCCAGGCGTGGTGGCAGGTGCTTGTAGTCCCAGCTACTTGGGAGCCTGAGGCATGAGAATCCCTTGAACCCGGGAGGCAGAGGTTGCAGTGAGTTGAGATTGCGCCACTATACTCCAGCCTAGACGACAGAGTGAGACTCCATCTCAACAACATGAACAACATCAGTTCAAAAGCCAGTATCATGTTTAATATTACACAAACATCCCCATTAACTAATTCAATTATAAGAGAAAGATAAGCATTCTGAAGAACGTTACTTATAACTTCTGTGTAAACTTCAGACAAACACGTGATATTTACAGCTTAAACACATGCCCATTTATTTTTTTCCTTCCTGTCATAATCCAAGTGATATATTTCTTTTGTTGGCCAATTCTACCTCCTCTTGAATTTATCTTTCTAAATTACACCTGGTCTTTTTTTTAACTTTCTTATTGATTGAAATATACTCAAGAGCTTCCTGTTCAGATACACAAAATTAACAAACAAAAAAACACACAAACAAAAGTCAAAATTTTCCCTGATGGCATATCTTCTGTCAGAGAAGATATACTCTACTATCTCTATCAAGCTTGTTGTAAGAATTATTTTTACTCTTGATGTCTCCAGTGATTCACTGTGCTTGATTTTGTCTTTGAATTCACTCCTCAGCTCAGGAGAATCTCCTTCCCCTCACAATTCCTGTGAAAACTCCTTGTCCATCCACCCTCAGCAGTCTCCTTATACCTGAACCCAAAAGGTACTTTGTGTCCCTGTCTTGGTCAGTAACCAATACTGGGCTGGCCTTCCTCCTTGATGTTTTCTCTTTTTTACATGCCTAGAGAGCTCTCTTAGTTTTCTTTTTAATTCACAACCTTTTCTCATTTCAGTTTGTCTTAAGATTCTTCTCTTCTCCGTAGCTTGGACCAGGGGCACTGGAAATGGAAGAAAATGAATGTGAGTTAGTTCAAGATAACTCAAGGAGGCTGAGTAACTGCAATGTGGTCATTGCTAAGGCATGACAAGTAAAAGAGAGGAAGGTGACAAGGCTGATTTTCTAGTGTCTGGTTTATCCAACTGAGTGGTTGATATTAGCAATTCCTGAAAGATCACTGGGGTGTGAGTAGGTTTGGGGTAGAGGAATTATGGGTTAGTTTTGACGTATGTCGAGCTCAAAGGAATCAATCACTCTCATGGTGTCATTTCTAACTGCTCCACTTTTAAAATCTAAATTCAGCCAGCTCTTACTCCAAGCACAATCTTTGTATTTTCACTTTCTTGCTCCAATATTCCAGCTGCAACTGCACTTTGATCTCCTTAGAAACTTAAGTCTATAGCTTCCTTTAATGTTTTCCATAAGCTCCTCAGGCCTTCCCTTCCTTCCCTAGAGAGCTTATGTTAAAATTATACACCTATTAGGTATCCACAAAAATTAAAAATAAAAATTCAAAAGCTATGTTCCCTTATTTCACACAGTACTGACAAAACCCTAAGTCAGAGGTTTCCAAATCTCTTTTCACAGTGCTATTAATTTCTTGTTGTTTTTCCATAGCATACCCAGAGAAGAAGAAATATCTGACAGTTTCATTTCTTAGGTAGTTGTGTCTACACAACTTAATAAGTATTCATACCATAACAACTCAGGAGCCACATGAAAAAATGTAAATTGGAAAAAAGTAATATTTTTCTTTCATTTTTAGCCAGAATTGAGGATGAATGGGATGTGCGTGTCTCCTAGACATTGTACAACTGGTCATGCTTGCGATCTGGTGGAACATCACTGACCATCATGTTCTGTTTCACACTGATTTTAGTATAATACTTTCTTCTTATCACAGAAACCTCTGACAACCGAACTTCACAAAGACACCGTGTCATTATGAGCATGGTCTAGTTGAAAGTGAATGCCTGCAAGCTCATTCTTGAGATATTTCAAAGGCATTGGGGGTCATCATTTTTACCAATTTTGTGAAATTGCCAATTCTTGAGTCCATGCCACCATTGTCTTTCCTGGGGAATACAACATCATGAGAATTTTTCTTTTCTTTTCTTTGTTTTTTTTTTTTCACTTTTAATCTTGTTCTCCAACTTTGGTTTCATACTGCAGCCAGAATCATCTTTAAAAGAACAGAAGTCGCGTCATGCTGGTTCTGTGTCTGTAACCTTTCAAAGACTTCTTACTCTCACAAGAGGGTCCAGTTCCTCATCCTTTGTGATTTGTGGTCTGCTTGCCCCCAACCTCATTTCTTACCAAATTTACACCTCTATCCCTTTTACTCAATTTCATGACACACTGTGTTTCCCTCAGTTTCTCAAATGTGCTGGATTTTGGTCTTTTTCACAGACTCTTCTTTCTGCCTGGAACAAATAAATATTCCTTCTTTTTTAACTGGTTAACTTCTCATTTTCTATATTTTTTTCTTAGCCATTTTTTCCTCAAGGGAGCATTCTCAGATTCCACAGGCTCAGTTAAATTTTATTGCTATGTGTTTCCTTTTGTAACTCATTCTAGGACAAATTGAAATATTGCAAGTAAATGGTGTGATTGCAGGTACATCATATCTTTCCTTGACTAGTCTATGGACTCATTGAACACACTGACTATTTCATGGTCACCTCGGCACCAGCTGCTCAAATGGTGCATAGAAAGGGATCAAAAATATTTACTAAATAAATGAAAATACAACTGCCATAACAAAACATAGATCTTAAGGACATGTTTTACCAAGTAATAATAACTATTGTATTAAGAGTGTAACGATTGTAATATATCTTACAGTCCTCAGTGATAGAATCATACAACATTGTACTCCAGGAAACTTGGCTGTTTTGTAGTAAAACTTTGTGTATTATTCACTGAAGTTTTAACAGTTATCGTATGCAATGGTATCCCTTCACTCATATCATTTGGTTTTACTTATATGCAAAATCTAATATCTAAAATGAGTAAATTCATATCTATAACGTACTGAATTGTGTAAGTTTATTCTTAAAATATTAAAGTATGTGCAATTTGATTACTTATTTAGAAAAACTTGTATAAAAAATCAAGCACTGATAAAAATCATTCAAACATTTATTTATTTATTTATTTATTTATTTATTTATTTATTGAGACGGAGTCTCGCTCTGTCGCCCAGGCTGGAGTGAGCGGCGCCATCTTGGCTCCCTGCAAGCTCCGCCCCCCGGGTTCCCGCCATTCTCCTGCCTCAGCCTCCCGAGGAGCTGGGACCACAGGCGCCGCCACCGCGCCCGGGTAATTGTTTGTATTTTTAGTAGAGACGGGGTTTCACCATGTTCACCAGGATGGTCTCGATCTCCTGACCTCGTGATCCGCCTGCCTCGGCCTCCCAAAGTGCTGGGATGACAGGCGTGAGCCACCGCGCCCGGCTCAAATATTTATCTTTAATAAAAGAAAGCTCGGGTCAGTTTTATTTTGAAACAGTTGATGTATAACCAGCAGCATTTGGGGAGTTTCTGTGACATTTACCTGGGCCTCTTAGTGACCCAGCGGCAGTCACGTGGAGCAGGCTTTGGAGGGAAAAAACATTCCAGGTCTTCATCCTCATCTCACACAAGACAGTAGGAGCTGGAGAACGAAAATGTATTCTGCCTCCACCTGGGAAGAAACGTACTTTCCCCTAGACCTGGAGAAGGTTCTTTTCAGCAAAGGGCAAGAATGGCTTCTGAAGTCATTTTCTGAAGGACCAGAAATAGCTGCTCATTTTCTCCTACAAACTTGCTACGGATGCTCTGTGTATGAGAAGGTGAAGTCGAAGCTGGCTCGTGTGGCGGAGGCCATGAGAGCTCGCCCTGCCTTGCTGCCTTTCTAAACTGTTTTCTATAGTGCTCGGGCAGAAAGTCTCTATGCATCTCTCTGTCCCAGAAACATCCCAAATGAACTGGGTGTCTTTTGTTGCTGTTTCTGTTGAAGCGAAGAGCTTTTAAATTCCCTTTAGCCCTTCACCTAGGAAGAGCAGGGATTATGTGCGTTTCGTCAGCATCTCAAACTTGGCTTAATGAAAGAGGACATTGGTTCCTTTGTTCCATCACCAGGAAAGCTTTGCTTCTCTCACAAAGAAGAGAAGAATCAGAAGCCTCATTTTTAAAGGCCTATCATACTCAGTCATCTATACTTCAAGAATGTGTTTTACAATGAGGTTTTTTTAGCCTTGGAGAAGTTTTAAAAGAAAAGATTGAGCGTTTGGGAAGAGAATGGACTGAGGAGCGAGGTAGTGAGTGTAGAAAATCCTGCTAGATCCTTATTAAAGGAATCTAGAATGCAGCCTCCATGGTGGGCAATAATTTTCGTTAAAAAAAAACTGCCATAGCTGCAATACCTAGAACATGGTATAGCACGTATCAGTAAATACTTTTAAAATGAACATATAAAACCAAGTCTAGATCCTCTCGGATTGATTGACAATGGAAGGAACAGTTCTACACAGAGACATGAAATGGGGCCACTTCAAACCTCATCTCCAGCATATCTAGTTACATTGTATGAATAGCAAAGTGGGCAGAGGTACTGGTTGAGGGAACAGTGCATAGCTGTCTGCAGAGAGATTGCACTGCCTAGAGCTTAGGGGCCCAGCAGGTCTTAACCTTCCTTCTGGCAATGGGTGCAACATTGCATGGATAACTGAGAGTTATCTGTAATTATTTTAAGACCTATCATTTTAGCTTGTAATTTGCCTTTCTCTTATTCTTTTTACACAAGAGAAATCATAGTTCCTTCAAAAAACCACTACATGGAACCATTACTCTTTACAATTTGGCCTCTTTCCATAGAATAGTGTGTAGTGTTTGGCCATCATTTGTACCACAGCAATTCTATTGCTTCTGGAAGAAAATGGGTGCCAGGTTTGAAACATCTCATGCATCATTCTGGTCTAAATATGAAACTATTTGGGATAGTGTGACAGATCCAGTACCAAGAGATGGTAGCATAGAAAAAATTCGAAATTGTCACTTAAAACAGGTAGCAGAGACTAGTCAAGGAAGATGCTCAGCAAAGTCCTGCTTTCCAAACTGGATTTTAATTATTCTCTATTCTATTATTTATTTATTTATTTCTGATTTCAAAAAATGGTACAAGTTCTTTTGTGGAAATTTTGGAAACATACAGAAAATAACTAAAGAAGAAAAAAGAGTAATCATAACTTCATTGCCCCTGTATAATTATTGTCAACACCTGGGCATGCAATCTTTCCAACTTTCATTTTTTAACTCTTATTTTGGGTCTGGAGGTACGTGTGAAGGTTTATTACATAAGTAGATGCATGTCACATGGGTTTGTTGTACATACTATTTCATTACCAAAGTATTAAGCCCAGTACCCAACAGTTATCTTTTCTGCTCCTTTCCCTCCTCCCACCGTCCTCACTTATGTAGGCCCCATTGTCTGTTTCCTTCTTTGTGTTCATAGATTCTTATCATTTACACACTTATCATTTACACAACAGTGTTCTCACTTACAAGTGAGAACAGGTGGTATTTTATTTTCTGTTCTTGCAGTAATTTGCTAACGATAATGGCGTCCAGCTCCATCCACGCTCCTACAAAAGACATGACCTCATTCTTTGTCTGGCTGCACAGTACTCCATGGTGTATATGGGCCACATTTTCTTTATCCAGCCTGTCATTGATGGACATTTAGGTTGATTCCATGCCTTGCTATTATGAATAGTGCTGCAACGAACATTCATGCGCATGTGTCTTTATGGTAAAATGGTTTATATTCTTCTGGGTATATACCCGGTAATAGGATGGCTGGGTCAGATGGTAGAGCAACAGATATATTAGAAAATCTTCAACATCACTCATCATCCAAGAAATGCAAATCAAAACCACAACGAGTTGTCATTTCATACCAGTCAGAATGGCATTTGTTAAAAAGCCAAAGTTAACAGATGTTCATGAGGATTCAGAGAAAAAGGACATTTATACACTGTTAATGGAAATGTAAATTGGTTTAGCCACTGTGGAGGGAAGTTGGGCGATTTCTCAAAGAATTGAGAGTTGAACTACCATTCAACCCAGCAATCTTATTACTGGATATATACCCAAAAGAAAGTAAGTCATCGTAGCATGAAGATGCATGCACTTGCATGTTCATTGCAGCACTATTCACGATAGCAAAGACGTGGAATCCATCTAGGTGCTTATCAACAGTGGACTGGATAAATAAAATGCAGTACATATACACTGTGGATTACTACACAGTCATAAAAAATAATGAAATAATGTCCTTTGCAGAAACATGGATGGAGCTGGAGGCCATTATCTGAAGCCAGTTAACAGAGCAACAGAAAACCAAATACAGGGTGTTCTCACTTAAAAATGGGAGCTAAACATTGGGCACACATGAACATAAAGATATCAGCAACAGACACTGGAGACTACTAGAGTCGGGAGGGATAGACAGTGTCAAGGACTGAAACACGACCTTCGGGTACTAAGCTCAATGCCTGGAGGACAGGATGAATTGTACCCCAAACCTCAGAGGTACACAATACATCCACGTAACAAACCTGTACATGTACCCCTGAGTCTAAAATAAAAGTTGAAAAAAAAATTGTCAAGTTTAGGGAAAGGAAGACATGCTGGCTTATCTGTCAACTCTCCATGTTGGCACAGGACAAGACATACCTTTTTCCTGTCTGGTCCTTGATTTCTCTCCCTACCTAGTGTGGCATATTCTAGCAGGTCACGTCACACTAGGGATGTGAGAACTTTTGCTAACTCTATATACTTAAATGGCTTTTTCTCCATTCCCAGTACAGGGATCTTCATTTCCTTCAGGGCAAGGAAACTGACTTTTATTTTGTCATACATTCTTCCTAATCTATTATTTACAAGTGAACTTTATTTCTCAAATCCCTCAGGGTTCTAGTATTTGGTTCTCAAAAGGGCTTGAAAATCATTGCCTCCCATACATAATGTCTCTACAGTGAGTATTGAAAATGTATTTGGAAAAAAAGAAAAAGCCAAAAATAGTTTTGTTGTAACCAGCACTTTTGGAGGTAAATAATAAGTGCTATCTATTGGGAACAGGAATAAAAGAATAAAAATGAATTACTGAGAGGAAATTAGATTGGTTGAATTATTGTATTGGTATGTTTAGTCAAATAAAGTTTTTTAAAGAGTAACGGTTTTTTTAAGTCATAACATATCTCCTCATGGATGAGGAATCAAAGTGGCTGTGTCAGAGCATGTTGCAAAAGAGACTGTAATTGGAGAGCTCAACAACCCCTCGCAATGGATAGAAACTACATAGGACATCAGCAAGGATATAGAAGGACCTCAAAAACCTACAGGACCTAATAAACATTTATAACACACCACCTCTTCCAAGTGCACATAGAATAGTTATCAAAATAGACTATGACCTTAGCCATAAAAAAACTCAATAAATTTTTTAAAAATTGAATAATTCAGAGTATGTTATTTGACCACAAGTGAATACAAATAGGATCAAAAGAAAAATAACAGGAAAGTCTCCAAACACTTGAAAACTGGACAGTTTTAAATAAAAAAGTTAAAACTAAATAAGGGGAAGGGTCAAGATGGTGGAATAGAAGCAGCCAGTGTGGGCTGCTGTCAGGGAGAGGAGACAGGGTGGGGAACACTGACTCTGCAATATGATTGTCTAAGAAACTGTGTTTGGATCCACCAAGGCAGCGATGGGACACAGAGAACAGAGGGGAGCAAAGCTGAGAAAGGGACCTGTGCCAGCCTGGGAACGGGAGATTCCACCTGCCCCCCAATCCACTAGGCTGATACACATAACTACCTGCAGTCTTTGTGGAGGCAACACTCAGGTCCACAGGGACTCCCCCAGCAGGCCGTGGACCCCAGTGCAGCCTGGTGCCAGTGCCACAGCTTCACAGAGGCCACCGTCAGCCGCAGTGCCCGGAAGCAATAAGGTTACTACACCACTCCTCAACAGACAGGGCCCGGTGAGGAGCCAGCTTCCAGCACAGCAGCCCTGCTTCTGCGTGAACTCTGTAGGCAGAGGCAGCTCCGAGTCCCCCCAGGAAGCACCTGGATGGTGGGAGGCGGTGACTCCATTTGCTGCTCATAGCCGGGCAGGCCACGCCTGCAAGAGACCCCAGCACAGTGGACCCACTTCTGCCTGAATTCTGGAGGCAGGTGCAGCTCCAGGTCCCCCCAGGAAGCACCTGGATGACAGAGCAGGCAACCACACTTGCCCATGCTTCTCCCAGCCAGGTGGGACATACCAGTTGGGGATTCCAACAGCTCTGCCTGAACTCTGTGGGTGGGCAAAGCTAAGCCATCATTCTCAACACTGAGAAGAGTGAGGTGCCTGGGATTGCAGAGTGAGTGGAGTGACAAGGCATACCTGCCTCCAAAGGACCTGCTGGGAAGGGTATAACCCCTCCGTGAGAGAGCCCCATGGACCACAACACCTAACAAAGGAAAGGCAGGCACAAAGCCAGTGATCAGAGGGAGCTTCTCTAATGCTCAGGAGTGGACCAGGTTAGGAGTCACCTCTGTCCTCCACCCGCCACCACAGAGCACTACTGCCAGCTGCGTCAAACACCACCACAGAGCACTACTGCAACTACAGCAAACACCACCACAGAGCACAACTGCAGCTGCACCAAAGACCACCACAGAGCACTATTGCCAACTACACCAAAATAGAAAAGAACCCTCTGGCAAGTAAGAGCCTATCCACCACCACCACAGAGCACTACTGCCAACTGCAGCAAACACCACCACAGAGCACTACTGC
>NW_012107108.1:719267-730938 GCF_000951045.1 Mandrillus leucophaeus | reverse complement strand
GCAGCAAACACCACCACAGAGCACTACTGCCAACTGCAGCAAACACCACCACAGAGCACTACTGCCAGTTGCACCAAAATAGAAAAGAACCCTGTGCGTAAGAACCTATCCACCGGTCAACATTCTTAAACCTCACCTATTGGATCACAGCCCAAGATACAACATCAAAATATTTTGAAGTACACAGTACCTTTGAAAACTAAGGCAGAAATCTAGCTACAAATAAAGATTCTAAACAGAGTCTTGGCCCTCTGAAAACACTCAGAAATGAAGCCAGCTGACTATAGTCAACTTACATCACAGTGAAAGGAACATCTGGCCTCACACATGATAAAGAATCAATGTAAGAACTCTGGAATCTCAAAAGCCATGTGTTCTCTTGCCTCCAAACACACATACTAGCTCCCCCAAAATGACTCTCAGCCATAGTGGGATGACTAAAATGAAAGTCATAGAATGCAGAATCTGAATGGCAAGGAAGGTCATTGAGATTCAGGTGAAAGTTGAAACACAATGCAAGGGCTCAAAGGTATTGAGTAAGGTGATCCAGGAACTGAAAGACAAAATGACCATATTAAGAAAAAACCAAACTGAACTTCTGGAACTAAATAATTCACTTCAAGAATTTTATAGTAAAACCAAAAGCATTAACATCAGAATAGATCAAGTTGAGGACAGAACCTCAGAGCTTGAAGTCTGGTTCTTCAAAGCAACTCAGTGAGACAAAAATAAAGAAAACATAATTTTAGAAAATGAACAAAACCTCCAAGAAATATAGGATTATGGAAAGAGACCAAGTCTGTGACTCATTGGCATACCTGAAAGAAGCTCTACAATCTCCAGCACATGGCTTCCAAGGTCACTTCCAAGGTCACGCTGCTCATTTCCTTCCCAGCTAAGAGAAACAGGGACTTGAATATGGAGGACCCATGCTGCCACCTGGAAGAACCCAGCCTCAAGTAGTACATACCACTTTCATTCACGTTCTGATGCCGAAATTAGTCATCTTGTCTCCCCTAACTTTAAGGGTGCATGAGAAATGTGGTCTATATGTGTGCTCAGTAAGAGCAGTAGCATACATGTTGGTGAACAACTATCACTCTGATAGAATCACTATTATCAAATTGTAAGGGGAGGGTATATAAATGCAATAAGGGAGAGAATGGGAGATAGATTTACAGGCAATTTGTCTTTATTTTTATTGAATGTAGCTCTACAATATCAGGGTAGCTTAAGTGGTATAAAGTTCTAAGAGCCAGCCATAGTAGAGAGAATTTATCACTGAGATGCTCTGAATACAAAGAAATGTTACCAGTACTATCATCTGGGAATTCCTTCACTGTAAAGTTATAGAGTTGTCCTCTATGAATAACACCAATATCCAATAATGCAAATTTGAATATAGCAAATATTAAATGCATATGTCTATATGAATCAGCTCAGCAAACAATTATGGATTAATTAATAAAACAGAGTTCTATTCCTTTCTAGGGTTATTCCCTGGAATATCTTATCACTTGGTAAAGTACTGTTTGGTTATAAAGTTGGATCTTTAAATGTCAAAAGAACGACTAATATGTGATATGGTTTGGATGTTCGTGCCATCCAAATCTCGTGGGGAAATGTGATCCCCAGTGGTGGAGGTGGGGGCTGGAGGGCACTGTTTGTGTCATGGCGGTGGATCCCTCATGAATGGCTTGGTGTGTCCCTGTGGTAATGAGTAAGTTCTTATTCTATTAGTCACCTGAGAGCTGATTGTTACAAAGAGCCTGGCAACACTTCCTCTCCCTCTTTCTCTTTCTCTCACCATGTAACACACCTGCTCTCCCTTCACCTTCTGCTACAGTTGTAAGTGCCCTGAGGCCTCACCAGAAGCAGATGCTGGCACCATGCTTGTACAGCATGCAGAACTGTGGGCCAAATAATCCCTTTTTCTTTGCAAATTGCCCAGACTTAGCTATTGCTCTATAGAAACACAAAATGAACAAATACAATATGTTTTACCAAAAACACAATTTTACTTGATAAAGTTGTTTAAGGAATTGTTTGCACTTCATGTTGAATATTATATTTTAAAACAGATCAATTACAGCAAAATTTTGAAAAATATTAAAATGTAGGAGAGTAATAAAATCTTTAATCCTTGTCTGTTTTCATTAAACTTTTTCTAATCATAGTGTCTTAATGAGCTATAAATGTCAGTTTGCTGTAAATCTGCTAGAAATGCTAAAGTTGATCTTTAAATTTGATATGGTTTTAAAGCTACTAATTAAAATGTGAGAGAAAATAATTTTATCTAGAGTTATTCTTTTTGTGTTTATGTGTATATGTAATTTTTGTATGTTTATACAGTTTTAAAGTTTGCATGGGTCAATAATAGTGATCTCAATACAAATAACAAGAGAGAAATAAGGGCAATAGTTAGAAATATTTTACACAAACAAAAGAAAAAAAGACACGCATATAACAGTCAGCCACTAATAACAAAAATGGGATTGGTTGCTTTGATAAACTTTATGTGATGATATAATACAGGAAGTCATTTAGTGGTGCAGCTCTTCATATTAGTGAGAGGCCATTGTCTGCTTGTCTGCGTTGTCTATTTCCTGCACTGCCTGGAAGTGCAGGCAGTCGGAGCTGGAGATGACATAGTTGAATTCGATAAGGCTCATCTCCAGTCAAAATCAGAATACATTCTTCTACTAGGACAACCACTGTCTCAACAAACTCTATATTTTTACTTAGCTCAAAATGAAACCAATATTTTGAGGAAGATTTTATAAGATTTACCTTCTTCTATTTTCTAAAATTATTATGGATACAAAATAGGTGTACATATTTATGAGGTCCGTGTGATGTTATTACACAAGGATACAACATGCAATGATTAAGTTCGGGTAACTGGGATACCTATCACCTCAACACTCATAATTTCTTTGTGTCAGGAACATTCCAATTCTACTCTTTTGGTTATTCTGAAATAAGGAATAAATTATTGCAAACTATGGTTGTTCTATTGTGCTACCAAACACTAGATCTGATTCCTTCTATCTAAGTACACTTTGTACCCATTAACCACCTGTTCTTTGTACCCCCTCCCCACCACACTTCCCAACTTCTGGTAACCACCATTCTACTCTATCTCCATGAGTTTCATTTTTTTTTAGCTCCCACATATGACTAAGAATATGCGACATTTGTCTTTCTGTGCCTGGCTTATTTTACTTCACAGAATGTCCTCCAGTTCTATCCGCAATGCTGTGAATGACAGAGTTTAATTCTTCTCGGTGACTAAACAATATTCCATTGTGCATATACAACACATTTCCTTTATCCAGTCATCTGGGCATGAACACTTAGGTTGATTCCATGTCTCGGCTGTTGTGAGTCGTGCTGCCATGAATGTGGAAGTGCAGATATCTGTTTAATATGCTAATTTCTTTATTTTGAGTATTTACCCAGCAGCGGAATTCCTGAATCATATGGTAGTTCTGTCTTTAGTTTTTTGAGGAACTGCCAAACTGTTCTCCATAGCAGTTGTACTAGTTTACATTCCCAACAACAGTGTACAAGGGTTCCCCTTTCTCTTTTTGAAAAATATTTAGATAAAAATAAATCTTAGGAGCAAATATAAGATTGATTATTTACTGTGTAAGTGCCATTCTGAATGAAACACCTGTTCCATTTTAAAACATCATAAAAACATTTTCCCTTAGTGTATGTTTTCCTTAAGTGTTCAAGTTAAACAATGTGTTATGTAATTTAAGGTGAAAATAGAGTGGAAAAAAATTGAGTAACAATTAAATTGTTGTTACCCTGTATGTGATTCTTTAAGGAATTGGTGCATGTGTTTGTTCTTAGATCAAATTGAGTATTTTACTTAACTGCTAAACAGGTTTCCCTGTAAAAGTACTACAGACCTCGTAAGTGAAAACAACAACAAAAAAAATCTTGCTGTTACATAACATCATACAAGCAATTTGCATGATAGAATTATTTTAAAAACCAGGAAGACATTTACTGTCTTATCAAGGCACGTGCTGGTACCCCCTAGGCTAATATGAAGTACATCAGGCGATTGCCTCTAAGGAATGTCCTTTATTTAAAGGGATTTCTTTTGCACTGTAGTATGGTTAGCATGGTACAGAGCCAGGACTGAGTAAAGCTGTTGGCCCAAAAGAGTATAAATAAAATTAAAATTTCACATAGAGTTTTGTGAATTGTTTATTGATGATGTATTACTCCAGGAGGATACTGGCGCTGAGAATAAGATGCTTTTTTTGTTTTTTGAGACAGAGTTTCACTTGTTCCCCAGGCTGGAGTGCAGTGGTGCAATCTCGGCTCACCGTAAACTCCGCCTCCTGGGTTCAAGTGATTCTCCTGCCTCAGCCTCCCGAGCAGCTGGGATTACAGGCATGCACCACCACGCCCGGCTAATTTTGTATTTTTACTAGAGACAGGGTTTCACCATGTTGGTCGGGCTGCTCTTGAACTCCTGACCTCAAGTATCCACCCACCTTGGCCTTCCAAAATGTTGGGATTACAGGAGTGAGCCACCGTGCCTGGGGCATAAATTGCTTTTTTAATCGAATTTTTTAGACTCTACTTTTGCCTCTTAAAAAAGAATTATTTTCGTTTCTATGAAACTTTGTTTTCCTCGTAGAAAGTTAAGATTTCGTTATAGAGTTTCAATTAACTTTGTTTTGCTTTTATCCAGTCGATTTCTCTATTAGTTTAAAACTATTTGAAACTGAGAGAAACCAGTTTCTTTTTATATGAACAAGACACTCCTCCAAAATGGCAGAAGAAAATGATCTAACTTTTCAGCTTTTCATTACAATTTTAAACTAATTCAGGGACTATGTCCTTTAAAAGTTTCTATGGTGACTTGTGCAGTACATTACACACAGGAAGGTCTTTAAACAGCCTACAGAAATATTTCTCAGTTAACATTTGATAGGGATTTATTTCCTCATTTGCACAAAATACGGAATTAAAAACCTCACCTCGAGTTGCTTCTTTTATGAACACATCATATTTTCCAAGCCGACAGGTAAACAAAGGAGATCTCCTTATAGTTTAGTGAAAACTATAACAATATTAAATTTTAAGTTTTTCAAAAATAAAGACCATATTTTGATCACAGTCACATTCCCAAGGGAATCTAATGTAGTATTCTAATGAAAATAAGTTTTCAATACATTTTTTTTTCTAAACTTAACATAAATAGACAAAACATGAGAGACAAATGGCCCAGTTTAAATTGTGGAATCCTCCTCCTTTCCTAGGGTCTGCAATACTTAGTGTTTCAAATTGTAACAAATCGACTCCCAAATGCCAGTGGCACTCATAGAGCCTTTTTACAGCGTGAGTAGAGCCTTGTTACTGCGTGTACAGTTAGGCCATGATTCTGGAACCTGAGTTCCTTCCTTCCCGTAGCTTTGCTTCTTTCTAGGGTCTCCTCAGCCTCTGCATTCACCTAACAGAAGACTATCGAGAATGGGAGAGACACAACCACTTCTTGAAGTCCGAGTGGACACTTACCATCATTATTCACTAGTTATATTGGCTGGAACTAATCTCATGGCCAGACGCGGATGCCAAGGGGGGGCAGCTGGGGGAAAGGAGGATTTTAGGCAGAAGCGATGAAAATCAAAGCAAGGAGGCATTAAAGTGCCTCGTATATTACAGGAATGGAATATACCATTGTCTGCTTGTCTCCGGAATTATGTGTAGAGAGTGAGTGACAGGCGCTGGAGCCAAAAGAACGTAAAACTAAAGTGTGAAGGAACTTGAAAACTGGGTGGAGGGATATTTTGGAGTCTGTATGTTTTTTTATGGCAGGGTCTTGCTCAGTGGCCTAGGCTGGAGTGCAGTGGGACAATCATAGCTCACTGTAGCCTCAACCTCCTGGGTTCCAGTAATCCTCCCTCCTCAGTTTCTTGAATAGTGGGGACCGCAAGTTCATGCCACTATGCCTGGTTAATTTTAAACATTTTTTATGGAGATGGGGTCTCACTCTGTTGCCCAGGCTGGAGTATAGTGGTATGATCATGGTTCACTAAAGCCTCAACCTCCTGGGATCAAGTGAATCTCCTGCCTCAGCCTCCTGAGGAGCTGGGACTCCAGTCTGCACAGCCACACCCAGCTAAATTTTTAATTTTAATTTTGTTTTATTTATTAACATGAGGTCTCCTTATGTTCCCCAGGCTGGTCTTGAACTACAGGACTCAAGGCACCCTGCCTACCTCAGCCTCTGAAAGTGCTGCCAGCATGTCACCTAGCTCAGCTCGGTATTTCAGAATACATTGTTTGTTTCTAGCTTCATGGCAGATTGGAATCATACACACCGAGATGAGGCTGAGGGAACTGCAGAGGCTTTGAATAGAAGCTCATCACTGGGCATAGTAGTTGCCTTCATGTTTATTCAATGCTGGAAGTGGGAGGAAGACACTTAGGTTCTCCATGTGCTGAGTGCCGACGTGTGTGGCATCAAGACACTCAGCCCGAGGAATCAAGATTTAGAAAAGAAACTGGACTGTGACAGCTATACCTGGAGGTTTCATCATCAGAACCCTCTCTGGATCCTTGGGAAATGCATGCGTATATATACGATCTTTGGAAATAAAATTTTCGCTTCATTCACACAGCTTTTCTCCCTCCATTTTTACCTATGATGAATAGTTAACCTGTTGACCAACACATGTCTATTTCAAAAGTTTTTTCTCAGGATATATTTTGCCTCTAGACTGAAACACAAACATTTAGTTTCAAAATGTTTGATTATAATCAAAATGTGTTGGGTTTCTCTATGAGCTAACCCATCACTGGAACCTATCAAAAGTATACATTGAAGGACTTATGACAATCCAGTTACCACTTTAAGTATGAAGCATTTATTGCTATTTGTATGTTTTCTCTATTAAAAAGTCAATGAACATGATGCTACATTTTTATGTAGTCTTGGTTCTCTTTGGAAAAAATGTATGAGTATAGTGAGAATGAAGCTGCATAACTAAGAAAGTAATCTGATAACCAAGTACTGTTGCTTTAAATATGATCTAGAATGTAGTAGCCTCTTATATACAAACATATTAATAACAATTTATTTTCTAGCATGACATAATATACCAAAAAGGGGTTGTTAGCTACCTTTATTTTGTTGCTGGATAATCAATATTGCTGATATTAATAAGTAATTTCAGTTTTTTTCATTTGTTTTGTGAGCAATAAAAAATAACCATATGAAAAAGTTGAAACTTGCTTTCTGGCACAAAAAACATTGAAAATGCCTGTTCTACATAGTGATTTGCAGTAGAGCAGCACAAGGATCCCTGTGGGGGAAAATGAATATTGAAATATTTTTCCTGTTTATTTCAGATTTTCATGGATGATAAAAATGCCTTTGAGGAATAAACATAAAAGCTACATAAATTGAATTATAATGGCAAAGTAAAATACCAAATTAATCAGAAAATCTAGATGAAATCCCATTGTTACATGAAAATAAAAAATCATTATTATTATTATTTTTACTTCTTGGTTAATTGCAATGGATGATATACTGAATGTCAAATCTTAGGAAACTGACAATTAATTTAGGAGAGAATCTGTAAGTCATTTTATTTATTCAAATGAAAGAAACATTTATACATTTAAGTTGGAACAGTGTGACTGTAATGCAGCATATTCAACCATATTATGTGCAATATTATAATGCAGCATATTCAACCGTATTATGTGCAATACTAGAGTCCAGATGACAGTCTTCTTCACTTCCAAATGAAATGTAAAATTGGCTTTATAAAGTTTTTCTTTAGAAAACACAAAGAAAGATTCAGCTCTTCCCCTGGCTGGCAAATGAACCAATGTTGTAATGCCTGCTGTTGGTATTTTAAAAGTTGTTCTACAAATCTGAGGACACTAAAGAGCTATTTCTAAATAATAGGACATTTCTACTTACAGTTTTAGAAAATTATAAAATGAGAACAGGTTGCCACTCCTCTGTAATGCTTGCTAACTTGCTATATAGTTAGACAAATTTTAGAACCGAGTATTATTTCTCATCAGCTTAGCAAAACCAGAAAACGTTGAAAATGTGCTCTTTCAGCAAGATTCGGAGAACCAGTTGCTCTGATTTCTTGTTGGAGGTGCAAATTGATAGAATCCCTATGGGGAAAACTAATTTGATAATATCTAAGAAACTTGTTACTCCTTGTATTACTTGACTGAGCAATACCAACTCTATAAATATAGCTGTAAGATTCACCTCCACAAACAGGGGAAATGCACAAGTTTATTCAGTATGCCATTATTGGTAAAAACAAAAAATTAACAAATAAAATTAATGCCCACCAACCTAGAACGCATCACCAAGTGAAATGTTGTTAACTGTAAACACACACAAACTGAAAGACAGAGAGAATGAAAAACCACTAGGACATATTTATAAGTGATCAAAGCAGGGGGTGCATGATACTGTGTACATTGTATAAAAAAGTAGAAATAAGAATATATCCAAACACTAGACACATATCTGAATATCAAACTAGGAACTAACAAAAATTATGGATAAGAACAGGATAGACAAGTTTGCAAGACTTGTATGTGTATGTTTAAAACAATAGTTTTGATCTTTAATCATACAAATATTTTACATATACAAAATACATTAAGGGCAAAAAAAAAAAAAAGCCAATGCTAAGATTGAAAACATTAACAAGAAAAACAGTAGAATATGCTCACAGTCTAAGCATGACGGTATTAGACATCCGAGGCAAGAATCCAGCTAGAGAATTGCTAGGGGCACATGTGGAGCTGTAGTCATCATCCATATTTAGAAGGTCATCCCTACCATCACAGTATTGAATCATGCAATAGACATTCGGTCTTCACATAACATTTCACTCAATACTTTTTCCTGGAACTGAGCTGGCAGGTTATACCATGACTTTTTCTAGAACGTTCCTAAAAAAAGCTGGCACAGTTTAGTTTTTATTGTGAGATGACTGGGAAAACAGGTCACTGTGTTCACTGAGCTCTTCAGGGACTGTGATGAGCCAAACTGACAATTTATGTTCTGATTGCTTTATCCATAATGCACAGAGCTGGTCAAAGGGGTCACTGAAAAGAAGATAAATAGAAACTGATTACATCACAAATCAAGTGTGCAAATAAACCTCATAATCTCATTTTGACATCCTAGGACTGTGATTCGGTATCATGTCATCCATCTTTCACAGGCAGTTCAGCCACCCTCAGTCATGCCCGAAGCAGGGTCAGTGGTGACCCTCTTGCACTGGTGGGGTCACCCAGCAGATGCGTGGCCAATGGATGCTTCCGTCATGCCTCTTCCAGACCTTGAAACCCACACCTCTCTCAGATCAGATTCAGAGATCTCTGGCTTGTCATGCCAGGTTCTTGGTGTTCTCATTCCACTTTCCTCTCCAGCTTGATGAGATGATTCTATTCTTTATGCGTATATATCTAGCCTGTAATAGTTTCTCTCTTCTAAATGTCATGACCGGTTTTTCCTATGCTTTTCCATTCTTTTTCTTCCATCAGTAAAGATCTATCCTTTCTTCTCTCTTTCTGTCTTAATAAGACCACCTGTTCTTGATTTCATAATGATGGCTTCTAACAATTTATTTTTCCCTTCACATTAACCTTTTTGGTTATACATTCACTATATGATGTTAGAACATCTCTTTATTTTCTTCAGATAATTAGATATTTAAAAGTAATTTCCATAGACAATTATAAAATTTCTAAAAATCTGTCTTTTTCTATTTTCTAACACCTCCCAGAATCGGAGAATTAGATGTTATTGGCCTAATGAAGCACCAGAATAGTTATTTCAACACATCCAGGTGAAAAAACCTACTAATATAAAATACCTTATGCTATTTAGATCTTTATTAGACTTTTTAAGCGTGTGTATTTTATAAGTACATATAAGGTTATTTAAATTGATATAATTTCCCCACAGTGGGGGGAACCCTTGATATCTATCTAATAATTCACTATCTAGATAAATTACAAACTTAAAAAACCCCAAAATATGAATTTTATTATCTAAATATTTGTAAAGAATGTTCCTATTTGAAGTAATATTTTATTTTTTCCAAAGCACTAGGTCCAGTACTTGATAATGGAGTTGCTGGGTTTGCAGGATGCATGAATTTGGAGGTTTCCACTCATCCCTCCCCTATATTGATGGAAGACAGCCCCTACTGATGTCTGAGATTCTACAATTAGAAGTGTATTAATTTGACAAAAGTCTTTTTATATTAAAATTTATATAATAAACATTCAAATGTGCTAGGAATTCCATAAAATAATGTATGAACTTGAAAAACCTAATTAGCTAGTGAAAAATTATGTAAATCAGCTCAATCCCTGAAGAGAAAGTTTGGGTTGGAGGGAGTATGTGGTCACTTAGTGGCTAGGAGGAAGTCCACATCCAAGATGAGCAGAAGAAATGCACAAAAGGCAAAGGGCTCCACTATGCCAAGACGAATTGTAAATTACTCATGTGTTGCCTGGTGGAGAGAACATAGATTTCTAAAGAAAATATATTTCTAAGATAATTATGAAGGAAGAGATCCAGAGAATTGTGCTTTAAATATTTATCTGGCACTAAATTTAAAAACATATTGACATTTTGCTGCTGATTTTAAAATACCTGGATATGGAATGACAGTCAAATTGTTTTCTGCAAGTTCTGAAGGACACAGAACGTGTGTGAGTAGACGTGACTTCTTGGTTTAACTCCCTTCTTGTTGCAGTGGCTGCCTTCTAGCCTTTTTGATTTCAGTCTCGTTAGTTTTACAACCCCTATCAAACTGCCCTTTGATACCAGCTGCTCTGAGTGGCTGGCACCACACACTGGATATCTTGCAATAAAACATCACATGGTCAGGAAAAGCTAAATCCGACTGGATGTTGATGATCGATATACATGCTACTAGAAAAAGCAAATCAATGTTCACCTCGTCAGATCTCCGCTTTGTACTGACAAATGGATTTTTCTATCCTGACAGTATGAGAGGTCATCTAATTTAATGAAAGAACCTAATATAACCTCTAGTGAAAAAAATCAGAAAACTGCCAATTATTAAGTATTTATTTTACTTTCAATAGAAATATAAGGAAGAATAGTAGAATTTGAAATAGCAAGTTGTGATAAATTAATAATTCAGTGCTAGTTTTATAATCCTATTATAAAATGGCCTTTAGTACTCACTCGAGATCAGTGTCCATTGACTTTCTATAAGATCAACAGACAATGAAAATAAAATTAAATATAAATAGCACTGTTGCTATACCTATAGAAATAAATAAAATAGTCTCAGTTTTAGAAGTTCTATGGATTTCTACATCTTGTCATATGCTGTGTTCTGTTTCTTTTCTTCCATGATAGTATAAACAGCCACTTGACTTTTTTGAATGTCTTCTTTTTTCTTTTTTTGGTAAATTGAGGGGGCTGGGTTAGATGGTCTTTAAAATAAATTTAGATCCAAATATAAAGGTTAATTTATATAGTTTTTAAAACCAGAAGTCTTTCCTGCTTGGAGTTTTGGTGAAATCAAGAAAAGAAATGGTGGGAAATGGCATACATATTTCTTTTATATAAAAAACAAATAATGACATAAACTACTAAAACTATAAA
>NW_012107108.1:708641-719137 GCF_000951045.1 Mandrillus leucophaeus | reverse complement strand
TTTTTTTGTATTTTTAGTAGAGACGGGGTTTCACCATGTTAGCCAGGATGGTCTCGATCTCCTGACCTCGTGATCCGCCCACCTCGGTCGCCGGAAGTGTTGGGATTACAGGCGTGAGCCACCACGCCTGGCCCTAAAATTTTATATTTTTAAGATTTGGTTACTTACCTATTAATTAGCAACACACTACTATGTAGTCATGATGTAATTTTTTTATTTTGCTCACCAAATAATTATAGCTATGCAGTGAATAAAAAAAAAATCTGCTGTAAAGCACTAATTGAAAAATTTGGCAATTATGAATATTCCTACGTAAGTAGTTGTAGACATGTTTTTATTTCTATTATGGAAATACCTAGAATTAGAATTGTGGGGTTATACGTACAATTTTAGCTGTTTAAGACAACTTTTTTTGCAAACTAGTTCTATGATTTTCCAGTTTCCCCAATGACACATGAACATTCCCGTTGCACTCCACCCTCGCCAATGTTAGATTTTATCTTTTTTTTTCTATTTCTTCTATATCTGCTAGATGTTTTCATTTACATTTCCCTGGGTACAAGTGATATTGAGCACATTGCATGTAGATATTGATCATTTATCATCTTTCTTTGAAATGACTGCTAAGATTTTTCATATGAGGTTATTTTACCTTTTACTATTATAGAAATTCTTTATAAATATTGAATTTATCAAGATTTCAGCTCTTTGTTAAGGATTGTTTTGTCAATATTTTTTCCAGTGTGTTACTTGTCCGTTTTTTTCAATAATGGAGTTTTTAGGAACAGAAATTCTTTTATTTTAATGGACTCCATCAATTGTCATGATTATTTAATTCTATACCATGAGAAATAATTGTCATAGAGACAAAAACTTATTTTTATTTTTTCTCTTAAAGCTGTATAGTTTTAGTTTCCTCATTCATTTGTATCAACCAATTTAAACTAATTTTTGAGTATAGTGTTAAATAGGGGTTACATTTTATTTTTTCTGTGTGGATATTTATTTTAGCACCCTCTGTTGAAAAAAAATTTATTTCCCAATTACCTTTGTGTAAAATAAGATGATTGGAGTCGAATTTGTTCTTACAATTATGTGTCATTTGTTGATTGAAGGCTGGTACCAAGTGACTTGATAGTAGATCTCTAAGTCTAGGAATCACATGGTGTGAGTCCTCTGACTCTGGTTTTTGTTTTGTTTTGTTTCTTTTTTTTCTTTTTTTAGATTTATTGTTTTTGGTCATTTGCATTACCTTAAATTTAAGAGTAAAATTGTAAATTTCTACAAAAATGTCTACTAGAATTATATTTAGGATTGCATCAAATTTAAAATTAATTGGAGATAATTAACATATTAATATTGTGTGTTATGATCCAAGAACACTTTATGTCTCAGTTTACTTAGATATTTTTTGGTTTCTTTTGGCAATGCCTTGTAGTTTTCTGTAAAGATATTGCCCACTTTTTGCTGAAATAACTTTTAAGAATTATGTTTTTTGGTGCTATTGTGAATGGTATTTTAACGCTTTAATTTTCCAATTTTTTATTGCTTTATATAGAAGTATCATTGACTGCTTAAAGATAAGCCTAATTCGAACTATGCTCAATTCGCTTATTGTATTTACTAGTTGTTTTGTAGATTTCTTAGGATTTCTGTGTGAACAATCATGTCATCCACAAATCAGAACAGCTTACTTCTTTCTGGTCTTTATGTCTTTTCTTCCTTCGTTTTTTCCTTCCTTCCTTTCTTCCTTCAGCATGCAGCTCCTTATTATATTCTCATATTATTGTTTTAACGTTTGTGAGATCGTGCAGGGATAATGCCTCTCATATTTCTGATATTGGTAATTTGTGTTTTCTCCTTTCTTTCTTGATCTGGTAAGCTAGGGTTTTATCACTTTTCTCATCTATTCAAATAACTATATTTGAACATCATTCATTTTCTCTGTTACATGCTTATTTCTATTTGGTTTATCCATTTCTCAAAATCATTTTCTTAAATATGCAAAATCCTGATATTTTGGAAGTTTTGCAGTACCACTAATTAATTGATTGTCTTTATATTGCCATTGTTCAATTGAATATTTTGTAACACTCAACAATCTTTGACCTGTTAGGTAGGAAGCTATCCTGGCCCTAAACAAGGGAAAGATCAGATTGGGGACAAATTTTAGAAGTTGTTAGCTTTTAGTATTATAAATAAATAATCCATCTAGATAGCAAATTTTTAAACTCCATCTCGCTCTCTCCTTAACACACACACAAATACATACACACAAACATATACATTCACAAACACACACACACACAAAGTAGATGTTGTGTTTATTCATTTAAGAAGTACTTGTTGAGTGGCAAATTTGTATTAGCCATTTTTCAAGACACTGAAAATACAATGTATATCAATAGCCATCACTATGATTTATCAAGCTACTGTATGCTAGGCATATATATTATCTCTAATCACAAAGATTCTATGCTATATTTTTAGGCCAGAAAAATACGACTTAAAGGAGTCAAATGTCTTCAGAGTTTTATTTAACTTCCTTGTATTGGGGTTCAAAGCCAGGCTGGTCAGATTCTACAATCAAAGCACAGTAAACTAAGGCAGGCAAAGAAGCATTTAGGAAATAAAAAGCATGAAGGATCTTAAAACTTTTTTTTTGAAAAATACATTAAAATGTCAGAAATATTTGAAGTACAAAAAGTCAGCAATGGTTTAGGATGAAGTTTATTAAAAGCAACATTCCATAAATCTAAGCCATTATTAAGCACCCTATATCTTAACAATATATATTGAAAGGCTTCTGGGGACAATATTCAGTTGGAAAGTATTTTTAAAAGTCACAATATGACTTACTATGGCAACCAGAAGTGATAACTTTGTTCCAGTGGCAGGTAATAACCTGCTTCTTTCTTCCTATTAATACATGATTTCTTTTGTGGCTGTAGTAAAACAACATATACAAATGATTCATTACAGCAAAGACAGATACCCAAGGAAAAGATGTTAACATTTTCATTCTGTTGAATTCAGTGTAATTTAATTTAATGATATGCCCGTGAACTAACACTTGACATTACCAAAATCTGTCTAAAGGGGCAATCATTGTGTTTAATTTTAACTCCTCTATTTATTTTTTTCAGATTAATACAGTATGCAGACCATTTAAGCTAACTTGCATTTTGAATGTCAGCATCAGCTACAGGAAGTTGCTTACTAAGTTTACAGTGTTAAAGATGATAACATACAAAATTATTTTCTAATACTAAAGAATATATCATGCATGCTTTTGGAACTTGGGATAGTGTTGGATGCTTTTCAATGGGTGTTTTTTCGAATGCTTTATTTAAAGCTTTTAAAAAATAATAGAAACTTCCTTTTCATCACAGAGAGACACTCATTAGGATGGCCAGTATGATTTGTTTCCAAATAACCATTCTGTGACAGAGGACAGAAGCCAATTCACAAAACCGGTATTATCCTCCTTGCCAATCCTGATTTATGGATGGTATTATGACCCAGTTCTGGTCGATGAAGCAGGAAGAAATTCTACTGTAGGGCTTCTGAGAAAAGTTTCTCCTTCTTGAAAAAGAAACACTTCCTCTGGACAGGGCCAGGTGATTCGTACAATTTCACAGCTGTCCTGTAGCCATGAGGGCTTGAGGCTGAGGGTAAAGGTGACCCTCTGAGAGTGGCAGAGCAGAAGCCAGGACCTGGGGCTCCAGTGACTACAGTGAGCTGTTGAGACACTCAGGCCTGGATCTTGTTCTACCTTCAACTGAGAGAATGCTTTTCCATACTGTTTATCAGAATCTGACTTGGGGTTTCTGTTATAGCTGAAAATCTCCTAACAGATTCATTCATTTAGTTGCACATAATCATGGTGTGGTCAATTCAGGTGGAAATCTGATTTTGAGATTGTAGATTATGTTGTAATGCTATAGCTTTTCCATCATATTTAGTAGATACAAAGAGAAGAGTAAAATCAAGGTCCTGTGCACTTTAAGTCTTACAGGATCTATTAAAAAAAAGTCATTTCTAGAATTTCATTTCATATTGTGTACAATAATGAAATCAAGAGCATTTTGTCTTAAGTAGCAGCTTGAAAGCAAGGACATAAGAATAAAATTTATTTGCACTTGTTTTTTAAATTTTAAGTTTAATATTTGTTGTCGTTATTTAGACAAGTCCAGAACAAAAGAAAAATTCCAATTAGAGAAAGAAGCAGCAGCCCCTAACTACCAACTGCCGTCTTTTCTATCAGAAATTCTACCTTGTTCCCTTTCTTATCCTCACTCCTGCTGCTCACCCACCTTCATCCTACAGGTTGTAAGGGTGCCGACTCCTTTTTGTCCTTTTATACTTCGACCACCAGTAAGACAGTAGTGATCACTGATCGGTCCATAAAATTCTAGCATCAAAAAAAACTTGGACCAGTGGTTACAGATGAAGATTTATAAACCCTGCATCACACTTTACAAATCAGAATCACACTTTATAAATCTGATGGCAGAACCCAGGGATCTGTATTTTTAATAAGGCCCACGTGAAGCACATTCAAATATGAGAACTCCTCCTTGAAGTCTTTTGAGCTCAGATGTTTCCTCTTGTTAGCATCCTCTCTGAATTTCTCCGTTCCACAATGGGATCCCTTCTTGCCACTGCGTTCCCCATGATTGTTTGCACTGCTCATGGGGGGACCCAGATCAATGAAGGCTCCAGGGAGCAGGCTGTGTGACCATATTCACAAATCCATTCCACCGCCCAGCACAATGCCTGATTTGAGGAGGTGCTCATTGTGTCTGAATAAGTAAATGGGAAAAGAGAGGTCACCAGTTTGGGGACGGTGGGGAGGATGGAAAACGCTGTGTGGAAACAGAGCAAGAGTCACCAACAGCATTGGGAAAACGTGACATGACCAAACCTTGCTGTAGAGTAGCTTCCGAGGATGGAAAAAAAATGGGGGTGGGGGGCGGATGTGAAACTCAATTTCACAGAAAAAGAATTTTCCTTCCGCCAACAATCAGCACCAAGGCTGGAGTAAAGGATAGGGAGGGAGCTGGGGTGATCTGCGGCGACACTACACGCCCTTTCCAGAGGAAGTTTTAAAACCAAAGTGCAGTAGTAGGCTCAATTCAGAGTCTAAAGATGAATCTAATTAGACCAACACGTTTATTTATATTTATGAAGAAAAAAGGCAACTGGTCTTTAAACCTTTACGTTTCTGCTTTAGTAGAATGCAGCCCTCGGACCAATATTAACCAGGTAAACTTTGTTCATTTAACAAATTTGGGTTATTTCTGCTTGAACAAAGATCTGCAACATTTGACGGAAACTGTGAGATACTACATTGTATCATATGCTATTGTTAAGCATCTAGCAGTACACATAGTAGTTTGGGCTGGGTCTCCAGTGTGTGATAAATTTAAAACACATTGCATGGCATCCGTAGAGCTGTGATAACTGGGTTGACTAAGGTGTGCAGGTGCTTCTAACCGAGAACAGGAAGTGAGTTTCACACATCTCTCTTAAATACTGTTTCATATTCTAACTTCAGATACTGCCAAATACTTCTGTTGGTAAGAAAAATGAGAGAAGAAGATTGATGGAAATCTAAGAACATAAGAATTCAGAAGAAATGAAATTATCTATTTATGTACAGTAAATAATTACAAAAATCCAGAACAAGAAAATCACATTCAGATATTTGCAGTACATAATGTGAATTATATGGGAATAAATAAAAGTGATAAATCACTCTTCAAATAGCATTCCTCAACTGTCCTTACATAATTTATTTTTGTAAGCCTGATAAAGTATTTACCAAATCTTCATGAATCATTCTAGAGAAGCAATTTCAGGTGAAGGGAAGAGGTTTATGGAGACAGAACAACACAGGAGTTTGGGCACAAAATTCCTCCCAGTCAAAGCGGTAACCTGGCTTCTGTTCTTCAGCTCAGGGGCTGAATGTCCTCATGGAAATAATGGCTAACACATGAGTGCAGTGAAAAGACGGTATCTCCACCTCTTATGAGGTTAGGTTCTGTATACCACTCACCAATGTATCCCCAGAGTCTACCTCAATACCTGGTACATAAATACACAATAAAATGTGTATTGATTTGAAGCAGACTCTTAGAACAGAGGCACAAATATTCTGAGTCTGTTTAGAGCATACTTTTAAATATTGCCTCAAGTTTGTTTAGAAGATATTTTCAGAAACTACTTTTTCATATAAAATTGACTTAAGTGAATATTGAGTTCTCCAGTTCTGATACTACATGAAACTTGAAAAAACAGCTGCATTTTGTACTTCCTGTGATCCAGAAAATGACAAATTTATAAATAAGTTTTACTACAAAAGCATATATTAGTTTTTAAATTTGAATGAATTTTTTTCACCAGCACATTTTAACCACTGCATTTTATCACTGTATGTTCCACTGCATTTTAACAGTTCAGTTCAGTAAATATTTAGTGAGTGTATAGTATGTGCAGAGCATTTAAAATAGTTATATAAATTCTAAACATGAAAATCCAGGTTGCAGACACCAAGAGCTCAGCAACTGGTGGAGGGGACCGACATATAGAGAAATCATTTCAGTATAAGGTTGATGGCCAAATGTGTTCCAGTGGACAATATAAACAATGTGATACTTGAGTATAGGAATACTAATTTTAATTTGCAAAAAAACATTTTATTTGTAGTAAAATTATAGTTCATAGATAACATGTCAACTTAGTAATTTTTAAAATGAAATATTTTAGCCCTTGAAAACTAAGATTATGTTTACTTGTCTAAAGTAAAAATTAAAGTCATCAGTGGACCATTTTGTGCCTGTTCTAAAGGGTGTTTTAGGGCCACTTTTAAGTGAGCAAGAATTGAACTAAAAATTTCTAAATCCATTTTCACTTTAAAGTTTGGATCCTAATTTTTCCCTTGTATATCTGTGCTGTATTCAATTTAGTTTTTAATACATAATTTAGTTTATGATTATTTAAACTACATTTAAGTAATACCATCTACTTTACAGAGCCTTCTTATCACTACCAAGCTTCTACCATTTTACCTTTAAACTCTGGAGTGGTATTTATCACATCTATCTGCTTTCATAATTCTTTGAACATGTTAGGAGTCTTCAAAAGTTCATGTACCTTATGAATCAAACTATGCATAGATTTCAATAATGTTTTGCATCAAAATGAACTCACACTAACTTCTTATAATGTGTCTGAACAGGACCTTGTGTGAGGAACTGTGAAGGATAAGATATGAGTTTGAATAGAGTCCATATCAGAGTAACATAAATTCTGCTAAAATTTAAGCAAGAACAAGCATCAAATTTATAGTGATGCTAGGGTGAAATAATAGTAAAAGCATCAATGATTTATAAAAGTTTACGGAGACAATGCCCCAAAGAAATCAATAATGTACAAATAGAAAAGTTATTTTAAGAAAGGATGATATTTTATGAAAGGTGTTGAAGATGAAGTCTGCAGCAGCAAACCATCCACATCAATTTGTGAGAAAAAAATCCATCTTGTTTGTTCTCTAATTGGAGAAGATTGGTCATCAACAGCAAAAACAATAGCTAACAAAATAGACTCCTCCACTGGTTCAGCTTAGACAGTTCTGACTAAAACATTTACAGTTGAAGAATCTTTCCACTTGCTGCACACCAAAACCAACGTGAACAGACCAACTGAAGACGAGAGGAGATGTGAACAGATTAGCTGAAGACGAGAGTGGATGTGAACAGATCAGCTGAAGATGAGAGCGGATGTGAACAGACCAGCTGAAGACAACAGCGGAGCTTGCAATGGAAATTTTGAACAAGTGGGATGAAGAGCCTGAAGCATTTCTTCAAAGAATTGTAACAAGAGAGGAAGCATGACCTTATCACTACAATCCTGAAGACAAAGCACAATCAAAGCAATGGCTATCAAGAAGTGGAAGTAGAGCACAAGTAGACAAGGCATCTTGCTTGTTGACTTCCTGCAGAGGCAAAGAACAATAACATCTGCTTGTGGCGAGAGAGTATTGAGAAAGTTAGCCAAAGCTCTAGCAGAAGAATGCCCAGAAAGCCTTCTGCACAGAGTGCTTCTCCACCACAACAATGCTGCTGCTCAATTACTCTTATCAAACAAGGGCCGTTTTGTGAGAGTTTCATTGCAAAATAATTATGCATTCTCTTTACAGTCCTGATTTGGCTGCTTCTGGCTTCTTTTTGTTTCCTAATCATAAAATGTCTTTAAAGGACACTCATTTTTCTTCAGTTAAGGATGTGTAAAAGACCACATCAACATCCTTAAATTCCAAGGACCCTCAGTTCTTTAGGGATGAACTAAATGGCTAGTAGCATTGCTTACAAAAGTGTCTTGAACTTCATGAAGCTTATGTTGATAAATAAAAAGTTTTGTTTTTTATCTTTTACTTTTATTTTTCCACAAACTTTTTGAAGTCCCCTCATAACTATATGATGCTCTGAGGACAGACAACACTGATCTCTCACTGTTTTAAGTTCCTTCACAACAGCTGGCTCAGACCGTCACAGTTTCAATCTGTATTCATCAAATGGTCTTCCATGGGTTTCCTAGTAACGGATTTAATGTATAAATTATGATAGGAGCTAAATGTTTGCTTCTAAGTAAAATGAAGGTGGATGGGAGTAATGGATTTTACCTGCTAAGGGTGCATTAAGAAAATGGAAACAAAGGGATAAACATAAATTATTTGATTAACTTATTCATTTGAATGATATCATATCCTTATATTTATTAAATTAATCTGTCTCACATTATTTTACCTATAAAATTAGCTGATTTTACTCTTGTTACTGAATCCTCTGGAAACAGTTTGAGTGACCCTGCCAAAATTCATGTTGGAACCTTAATTCTCAGTGCAGAGAAATGTTGGAAGGTGAAACTTCCAGCAGGAGGGGACTAAGGGAGGTGTGTGAGTAAGGTCATTTCGGGGGCTCCACCCTCACGGGCAGTTTAATGCTATGGTAGTGGTAATGAGTTCTCACTCTTGAAGACTAGATTAGCTCTTGCAGAAATGGATCCATTCATGAGACAGTAGGTTGTTATTGAGCTAGGTTGCCTCTGGTGTCTTGCCCCTTTTGCGCACCTGCTTCTGTGTCTGCTTCCACCTCTCCACCATGTTGTGGTGCATCGTGAGGTCCTCACCAGAAGCTGACCAGACATCAGCTCTATGCTCTGTGGACCTCCAAGCCTCCAGAACAGTGAGCCAAATAAACCTCTTTTCTTTATACATTACCTTGTCTCAGGTACAGCAACACAAAATGGAATAAGACAAACCTTATTACATGAAATGACATGTAGAGTTAATCCATACCTTTTAAAATGTTTATCCTGATGGCATTATTTTTGACAGCCTGGAATGCATAAACTTCTTTCCAGGACATCATTCAGGCATTCATTTCTTCATTGCTTCATCATCAATTTAACATGGTAATGTCTTTGGAGATACAAAGAAGAACAAGATGTGATTTCTACTCTCAGATGCCTGAGGCTCAACCAGAAAGGAAAGATATACAAAGATCTAATTTTAAAACAATGTGAATGTGTCCTAATGAAGATATTAGGAAGTGCTGGCAGGTGGTAAAGGAAGAAAATGGTTGAAGTGGTGTCATGGGAAGAAAGCATTTTTTGAAGGTTAAGAGTGCCAAACAACAAAAAATGATCCCGAGAAATCAAGCACTGTATGATATAAAATATGTTAAAAGGATTTAGCACATGAAGGTCGTCTGTTATTTACAAGGTCACTGGCAGAAGATAATTGGAGTAAAAGCTCAATTGCAATGTGATAAGGACTTTTTAGTTGGAGGTGAGAACAGGTAGCCGACACACACAGATAATTTGGTGAAATTAGTTTATTATTGAAGGTTGGGGGAGAGCCAGAGGAATAACTAGAAGAGCAGGTCTCTTAAAAAAAAATTTTGTTTCATTTTTGGTTTAAAAAATTAAAATAGCGATGGGAAGGAGCCAGTGGAGAGTGGGTGTAAATATAGTAGAGGCTATCAATGCAATAAAACTGAGTAACACAGAAGGTGGGAAGAAACAGGGACCAGAGTCAAGAAGGAGGAATTAGCCATGTGGAGAAGAAACACTTCTAATGAATAGTGATGGAAGATGGAGGAGGAAGGTGCAAACTCGGGCTTTTACAATTCATGATAGGACATCAGAAGGGGTTCTACTCTGATAGTATTTAAGTATTTTTCTAAGTAGGAGGCAAGGAACCAGGAAATTACTTGAATTGGCAAATTATCATATTGTCTTCCATTTCAATATTCTCATATAAAAAACACAGACATGAATTGTTGATCTGTCTCCTCCAGAGAAATTAAATGAGTGTGTACATTTTTATTAATGTAGCAGTTAACATTGGAGGTTACCTGATAATATCAGAGAGAGGATATCAACCTATATCCAAGTTTCAAATAGTATGTCATTTTCCTTTTTTTTTTTTT
>NW_012107108.1:698987-707922 GCF_000951045.1 Mandrillus leucophaeus | reverse complement strand
TGTGCTAATGGGCCGCAGCATCAAACTCCCCATGCGTTCACACAGGTCACCTGGAACCCAACAGCTATATCCTGATCTCAGCTACACATTCTGTGCTAATGGGCCGCAGTGTCAAACTCCCCATGTGTTCACACAGGTCACCTGGAACCCAACAGCTGAATCCTGATTTCAGCTACACATTCTGTGCTAATGGGCCGCAGCATCAAACTCCCTATGCGTTCACATAGGTCACCTGGAACCCAAGTGGTTAAACGTCATAGAAAGAGGCATTTGGGGAGAAGAAGACCCACCGGGTTCTGTACTGATGGGTAGTACAGAAAGTAAGAGAGCCAGGATGAAAACGTCCTTATCAGCCTTATACATACACACATATTTTTTAATGATTTTAAACAACTAGTGCTACATAAGTAAGCGAATATGGATAGTTATTCAATCTAATTTAAAGAAAAAAATAAAAATCAACTTTTTTCTTTGTTTTAAAATCACCATATTCAAGTTTTTAGTACTGTCTTGAAATTATGCTTATTTTGTAATTTAGTAATATTTCTCTCATTTTAGTGACTGTTTATGCATACATACTTTGACCAGGTCTCATTTCAACCATTTTCTTTCAAGGTCAATTGATAATTATGTGTACTACAATAAGGAAAATAACTTCATTAATTATAGAAGTTTTAATTGATATCTTATTTAAGCATTTCATACAGAGAACCTAAAAAGCTAGCACTACCTGGGTATTATATGGAACAAGTAATTTCTGTATCTTTCCAAAGTTGGTTCTACTCTTGTGTTGAGTAACAGCAAAGACATATTCAACTTTGCAAATCAGGAACAATGTGCACTTCTGGAACTGGTACACTTAGATCATAGAATATTTGTCCTTGTAACATCTGAGCCATCTTTAGGATGAGAAACAGAGTCGAATTTTGACTCTAAAAAGTCATGCCACCTTTTTGATCTATGTACTCAGCTAGCCAATGAAACCATCAGCCACACATTCATGTAGCTGAGACCTCTGCAGGGTCTGTTTAAATCCCAGGGTCTGCACCCCTGCGGTACAATGGAGTCATTATGGCCATCAGCCTGATAACCTTGAAAACCTGCCCATACATTTTCTACACACTGTACTAATCACAGCAGAGGGGAAAACGGTGTTCCTACTTCGGCCTTAGCAGTCTGACAATTTTAAGTGGAAAAAATGTTTTTCGTTTTTTTCCATAGTCTTTGAAATTGATATTTTAATAGCTAGCAACCCTCAAGCCTCATTCCAGAGCTACTGTTTCTCTCATGTAGTTTTAATTTTTCCTCCCTTTGGTGAAATGACCTTGGACTACTATGCTAAAGAGCAAATGGCTGATTTGATATTTACATCCAAGGTCCTGTACAGTAAATTTCAGTGAAAGAAATATAAACAAGGTAAAAGTGCATTTTTGCATAAGGGCTTCCTTCTGAGAGTCAGTGGAAAAGAATGTGCCAGTCTTGACAGTGATTATGTCCCTTGCTCCTTTTATTTAATATTTAATTAATTTTTACAGAAATGTCACAGGTGAATACAACTCTCTCCAGCATAAGGTTTTTATTTTGGGAAGTAATTCAGAGTTCAAAGCTTCCAACTGTGACAGAATGGTCATCATTGCAATACCAAATATCTCTGTCTAATACTTGGTTACAAAAAGAAGCTCCATGGGCCAAATGAGGAACAGTAGTTTAGTGCAGATGCTTGCCCTAGTTTAAGCATGTTTGGTATTCCATTCCTAGTAATGATGTTTATTTGCACTATGCATTATAATTTAAAAAAGGTTGACATATCCATTTCTCATTGCTACAGAATTGGCTGCAATTTCTGAATCATTCCAAAAGGCCTCTACTTGAGAACATGTTCACTATTAGTCCTGCTAAAACTGCACATCTTAGGACATTGTTATTGCTTCTAGCTCAAATAATAGGAAGAGGAGATACGCTCAGGTAGAAGAATTGAAGAAATATGCTACACTTAACAAAGACTTCATCAAGACTCTAGTGAACACCAGTGATTGCTTTTTACGGAAAAGCTGTGTCCTAGGATTTACCTTGACCTGCTGAACACAGAGGGATTTTTCACTCCTTGTTTGTCAGGGAAAGCAGCACCACTATTTCCTGCAGTCATTCAGGGAAAGAATAGCAGAGCTCTGCTCTCCTGCAATGAATCCGCCATGTAAAAACTAGGGAGGTTCAACCTATCAATCAACTTACATCATTCCTCTCTTAAGGACACTTCCATGTCTTTATGAGTTCAATGCCAATAGAGTAAATTCCAGAGTTTTCTATAGTCCACAGGGCTCTAAATGATTCCATGCTTGCTTGCCTCCTTTGTGGTTTTTTGCCATTCTGACATTACCCACTTCATGCCATCCAGACTATTTTGTCACTGTTGCTGTTGCTCCAGGTCACATCAGGCTTACCCTTGCTTTTTCTACGACTGAGATTGTCCTCCCAGATACTTAGATGGGTGGTTCAGTTCCATGTTTAACATTTCACTTCTGATGCCAGTTCCTCCAACAGCTCCTCATGCCTCAGAATCACTCCCTGTGCCTCCTCCTGTCAATCACTCCCCATCTCTTGACCTTGTTTTATTTCTTCATAGCACCTAACACTGCCTGTAATTACCTTATCTATTTATTTATCTAATTTCTTTGTTCCTTCACTAGAATGTAAATTTCACAAGAGAAGGGACTGTGTCTGTCCTATGCATTGCTGTGTCTCCTAAGTCTAAAACAGGGTCTGGTCCCAGAGTAGGTGTGTACTCAAAACACGTTGAAGAAAAAAATAAAAAACAAAAAACATTTCTTCTAAATGCTTTTCTTGAGGAGGAAAAAATGGAAATTGTTGAAATGATTCAAGCTAACTGTTGAAAATTAGAACTGTAAAGATTCATCCATCTTCTGAAACCCTTTCAGAATTCTTTTGAGCCATTCCTTGGCATCCCCGAGTCTTTTAAAAATATTTCATGCATTACCTTTAATAATGCAATGTGTGTCTGTTGAAAAGCTGGTCTGGACCATGGTTGCCAGCATTGACTGATAACCACCTGCAGTGAACGGCTCCCCTGGCATCCATCCAAGGAGCAGACAGCAACAGGAACCAATTCAACTTTCAGGATACTGGTCATGGAGAAAAATGGTCAGTTGGGGGGCTCTTCTTGAGCCATCTGTGGCAAGACAGACAACCAGAGAGGGAACCGGGTCCCAGGACACTCAGTGCAGAAAGTCCTCTTGCAGAGGCTCAACGTGCTGTTAGATTCTACTGGCCAGTTGGGTTTTCTCATCTTTCTTTTCCATGGATATTACCATCTCTTGGGTCTTCAGTCAGTGACGACTGTCTCTGCTCTTTTTGGACCATTGATCTACACAAGTACTTATATTTAGACACAAAATAGAGAAAAATCACAATTGCTTAGTTCACATAGAATTTTAATATTTCCTCGTAAGACTCAGAAAGATAATCCTAATATCTGATATAGCAAATACTGCTCATAAAGCACTAGGAAATAATTAATGATAGCCCATTTCAGTTTGATAACTGACCAGAACGTCCAGTTGAGAGAATAGCTGAAGTTTGGAAAAAGACTGAGGCTAGATATGACCTGGCAGTCTGTATTTTCTACTGGTCAAAGGCAGTTCATCCTACTTACAGCTTAGTGTTGGTCTCTGTGAGGCTTACTCTGTTCAGTCTCTTGCCTCAGTATCCATTTGCATCTTCTCTTCCTTTTGCCACCTAAATGTTGACTGTACCTGGGATTCAGTAGTCGCCCTGTTCTTTTTCTTGGTTTGCTCTTCCTCTTACGACCTTTTTGATTTGCACAGCTTCAAATCACCTCTGGAGTTGGACTCACATCTATGTCTTCTGCCTTGAGTTTCAACCTTGCCTTCTATACATTTTTCTACACTTTAGCATTCATCATTTATTCTGCAAAATCAACTGCCTGTTCTATTAGTTTTTCTTATAATCTCAAATACAATAAGCTCATTTTTGCATGATATCAGTTCTCTAAACTTCAGGGTTTATATGAATTAAGAGACTGTCTAGCAGTCCTGCCTACCCTACCACAGCCCTAACAATGCCTAGTTTGTGAACTTATCAATAGATACGTTTGTTTACAACACTTTGCAGCTTAAAAAATAAGTTAATAGCTGCCATGCTCAAATAAAAAGACACGGTTTCTACAAATGAGTGAGCTACAGAAATGGTTTGATGATAAAACATTCTTTTCACTTTTAATAAAATTTCAATTTATTATTATTTCGAGATGGAGTCTCTCTCTGTTGCCCAGGCTGGAATGCAGTGGTGCGATCTCAGCTCACTGCAACCTCCCCCTCCAGGGTTCAAACAATTCTACTGCCTCAGCCTCTGAAGTAGTGGTGTGTCCGGAACTGGTGGGTTCTTGATGGGTTCTTGATCTCACTGACTTCCAAGAATGAAGCAGCAGACTCTCAGGGTGAGTATTACAGTTCTTAAAGACGGTGTGTCCTGAGTTTGCTCCTTCAGATGTGTCTGCAGTTTCTTTCTTCTGGTGGGTTGGTGGTCTGCCGACTTCAGGAGTGAAGCTGCAGACCTCAGTGTTACAATTCTTAAAGGCAGCGCATCTGGACTTGTTCGTTCTTCCTGGTAGGTTTGTGGTCTAGCTGGCTTCAGAAGGGAAGCTGCAGACCTTCCTGGGGAGGGTTACAGCTCGTACGGAGTGAGTGCCAACAAGACTTATCCTAAAGAGCAAAAGAACAAACCTTCCACCAACCGGAGGCATATCCCAGCGCGTTGCCTCTGTGGACGCGGGCAGCCTGCTTTTATTCCCTTATGTGGCCCCACCCACATCCTGCTGATTGGTCCATTTTACAGAGAGCTGATTGGTCCATTTTGTCAGAGTGCTGATTGGTGTGGTTACAATCCCTGAGCCAACACAGAGTGTTGATTGGTGCATTTACAATCCTCTAGCTAGACACAAAAGTTCTCCAAGTCGCCACCACACTGAGGAGCCCAGCTGATTTCACTTAGTAGGTCCCAGGCCAGGGCCCAGGGTCGTGGGCAGAGTTGCCTGCTAGTCCCCTCCCCCACGCCTGCATTTCTCAGCCCTGCCCTGCGTCCCCCCAGTACTTCTCAGCCCTTGGGTGGGATCCTGCCCTGGCGAGCGAGGAGGGCGCCCGTCAGGGAGGCTTGGGCCATGTGGGAGCCCACTGCCGGGGTACTTGGGTACGGCAGGCTGCAGGTCCAGAGCCCTGCCCCAAGGGGAGGCAGCTGAGGCCCAGAGAGAGTTCCAGCATGGGGCAGGGGGGCCGGCAGTGCTGGGGGACCCTGCTTGCAATCTCAGCAGCTGCTGGCCTGGGTGCTAAGCCCCTCACTGCCTGGGGCCAGCTGCACAAGCCAGCCACTCTGAGTGCGGAGCCACCGAGCCCAGCCCACCCGGAACTCGAGCTGGACTGTGAGCCCCGCCGGCAGCCTCGGTTCCCGCCAGCACCTCTCCCTCCACACCTCCCGGCAAGGAGAGGGAGCCAACTCCAGCCTCGGCCAGTCCAGAGAGGGGCTCCCACAGTGCAGTGGCGGGTGAAAGGCTCCTCAAGCGCCGGCAGAGTGGATGCCCAGGCCCAGGAGGCCCGGAGAGCCAGCGAGGGCTGCCAGGGCGCTGTCACCTTTCAGTGGGATTACAGGCATGCACCACTACTCTGGTTAATTTTTGTATTTTTAATGCAGACAGGGTTTCACCATGTTGGCCAGGCTATTCTCAAACTCCTGGTCTCAGGTGATCCACCTGCCTCGGCCTCCCAAGGTGCTAGGATTACAGGCATGAGTCACAATGCCCAGCCAAAATTTCAATTTATTATTTAAATAAACTAAGAAATTTTTATTTTTAAGGGTGATATCAAACAGTTTCAAGTTTTAGCAAACATGTATTATTCACACAAACAAATGGATGCAGACACACACTTTTACCCTCCAGAACAAATAGTTCACTATTGCCAAAATTTACTGTTGCTCTACAATGTGTTACCCTCAGCAAGTTTCTTTCTTGTCTTTCCTCCTCCCCTTTCTTGTTTTCTTTTTTCTTTCTTTCCCTTGTCAATAAACCTAGAATTTGCTCAGATCTGTTTACATAACTAGTCATTTTAAATTATTGATTTAAGTGGCATTTTGATCAAGTCATCTGAACATGACTAATTTGGGAATTTAGGCCTTAACCATTCTAATTTCCAGATAATTTTTTAAACTTTTTTTTCCACTAAAATGTGTCCTTTAAGAACATAAAAACTCAAGATTTTAAGAACACAGTGCAAACCTATTTTTCTGCTTTTTCCCTTGATTTATGAACTCAATTAGTCCAAACTATAAATAACTCCATTTAATAATTTTTATTATAAAAGTCATAAATTCATGAATCTGATAAAAATTCTTGACTAATATGAAAGATCACCATTTAAACTGTGCTGTATCCAAGTTATTTCAACTTTATGTGAAGTTACCTAGCTATTAGTTTATATAACATTTCTGGTTTGGGATATCTACCTTGTAAAAATTCTTCGAATAAATGAAAACAATTCTTATCTTCTTTCTAGCATAACATTATTCAACTCTCAACATTACTCTGGTCAACTCTTGTTGTTTAATGTGAATTTAATGGATGACAAACTTGGCAGAAGTGTCTCTCCCAAGGTGTCAAACTCAGTCTTACTAGCCTGTCACGGAACTTGAGGAGACTAAACAGAGGGGTCATCTCCCATGCCACGTTGTCTTATAGCTTCTGAGGATGCATTGACCTGATGCCTCTGCTTCACTTTTCACTCATGCTACTTCTATCCATTTCAGCATCAACCAGTTCCTAGATTTTTTGATTTAATACTTCAGTAAACATTCAAAACAAAAATTAGGATGTCAAACAGGTTTTCCGATTTTTAATTTTTAAAGTCAGAATACTAAAATTTACATTAAATACCTCTCACTTAATATCACAAAATATCTATTATCTATCTTTATTTATCTAATTTTACTATTGACCAAAAGACAATTGTTTTTTCCAGGGAGAGGGGAACATATTGGCTCCCTTTTACATTTGTTATTTTTGTTTTCTTTCACACTAGTTTTTTCTTGTTTATCCTTTTTCTACCAAACAATGCCTTGTTTTTACCCTTCCATGAGAAACTTTTCCTGTCTTACCAGTTTGCAGACTCCCTCCCATGGTGCCTCTCATAGCTGCAGTTAAACAGCTTTCATAAATAAACACCCCCAACTGAAACTCACTTGTTGCTGTTTAAGTGAGAAAATCTTGGTACTTTTGGAACATATAACATAGCCAAAATTAACATAAAATAGGTAACACAGAAGACTGGTAGAATGCAATGTTCCAGGAATATGCATTTTGGGAGATTGCAGTGTCATTGTCTATATATTCAGAATATGCTCTATATTCAGATGAATATAAATGAAAGTTTTAGTCAGTCAAATTTTTGTTAGTCCATGTTTAAAAAGACCAGGGTATCAAGATTTGGAGAGTTGTTATTTAAGCAGACTAGCAAATTCAGTTGGCCAAATATTCAGTAACTTCAAACTTTCTCCAGTTGCACTGAGATTACCTGTGCTGGAGAAACATCAACACTTTTATCTATTCTTCAAAGCTGCAGAATTCCAGGGAAAGTTTAAATGTTTATCATAATATTATTCACCAAACTAATAGTATAAACTTCCATACTTACTTCTCTGCCTTTGTAGCCCTTGAGTTGCCTTTCAGCAAACCGTGCTACAATGATATAGAGTTATTTACATCTGCTTAGGCCTATCAAAAGAGCCTCAGACATCTTGTTCAGTTTGATTGATAGAAAAGTCTTCATCCCAGCATTCCAAAATTATTATTGTGCACACATCACCCCAGGGCATGTTACTATATGCTGCTAACAAAATGGTAAATAAGGTAGTTAAGAGGCTGTATTGGTCAAGTTTCTATTTTGAAGAGGGAGATATGCACCACAAGAGGAAAAAAACAGAAGAAAATAAATAGAATAGTTGTGAATTGCAGTGAGTTGTTGGAATCAAATAGATAGGTAGGCCTGTTTTCTGTCTGTCGGTCACAGACAGCCTCTTTGCAGTGTGGACATGTGAGCAGAGAGCTGATGGATGAGAAGCAGCCAGACAGGCTGCCTTCAGGGGAAGAAGCCGGAGGTGGAGAGGTGTTGATGACAGAAAGGGGTGGGGACTGGCCTGCGAGATGGTAAATGCAGAGGAGCACAGAGAGAAAGAAGCCTGGGTGCCACAGAAGGTAGGAGCACTCACTGAACAGAGCTTTTAGGCCAGGAGCGTCTCCATTGAAGACCTTGGCTCATGTCACCAGGTTTATGACTCAGAAATAGCTTCCAGAGCATTTGCTATGTTGAATGCCTTTGTGAACACGGAATGTATGAAAGAGACATTTAAGAACCAGAAGAGTGTTTTCAGGCGGCAGTTCAATGCCTTCTGTCCTCAAGGTTCACAAGTGAGCTGTCAATGTGGGCTCTTTCCATGAGGTTTAGTTTACAAGAATCTGCAAACCACAGCTGAAACCCTGTGTAATGATCAAGCACAACCCCGACATTTGAATTTCTGTTATGAAGCCTTCATGGTTTATTTAAACAGTGCACACTGGTTTCTTTAACCACAAAAACACAAACTGTTCTAGGGCTTTAGAACTGTACATTTCTTAAGGGTATTATTTAAAGAAAAAGTATATAATGAACAGTGTTTGAACACAAGAGTTTCTATAAAGGTAAGACAAATTTTGCTGTTTGTTCTCCTTCCTCCCTGACTTCCTCTTTTCTTTCTTTCCTTTTTTTCTCTTTCTTTCTTTCCTTCCTCCCTCCCTCCCTCCCTCCCTCCTTTCTTTCTTTCTTTCTTTCTTTCTTTCTTTCTTTCTTTCTTTCTTTCTTTCTTTCTTTCTTTCTTT
>NW_012107108.1:683754-698937 GCF_000951045.1 Mandrillus leucophaeus | reverse complement strand
TCTTTCTTTCTTTCTTTCTTTCTTTCTTTCTTTCTTTCTTTCTTTCTTTCTTTCTTTCTTTCTTTCTTTCTTTCTTTTTCTTTCTTTCTTTCTGTAAAATATACTTATTATCTATTTATAGTCAATAAACACGTTTTAACATTTTAGTAAAACATTATCAAACAGCAAATGAGCAAAATACAGTTGTAGAATAAAATATCTCCTTTATTTAAATATATATCCCCAAAATATAACAAATGTGGAATATTTTCCCTGCCCTGCTTTTCTCCTTCTCTACGACTGGTGGCGCTCCTGAGCTACCACACGGTGCGCACATTGCCAGGCCGCGGCTCCCCTGGGGCATGCTGCCAGTGTGCGCTGAATCGTGGTTTAAGTTTGGCATTCTAAGAGAATAGCTGAGACTGGATTTAACCAACTAGTGTTTATGTCACAATGTCCAGGGGAGTGAGGCTGTGGTTGATAGGAAATGTGTTTATTGATACTGTCAAGAATCTGGCCAGAAACCCTATCATTACAGATCACCAGACAATGAACCCTCACACAGAATGTTGTCCTAACTTTGTAATCATAAAGGAAAAGGAATCTGCTTAGCGTTTTAAATTTTAGGTTTGGAAACTTCTTAGACATTTCTTTGAGCTCTCAAATCCAATATCTTTGGTAAGAAGCTAGAAGTATCACAAAAACTAGTTTTTGAATGACTTAGTTTTTTCCCCAACTCCATTTATTTTTTAAAAAATCTTGAAATATCCACATATTATTTTCCCTTTTCTCTTTTTTCCACCATTCAGTGATTTAAGAATATACATTTGATTCAAAACATGTTTGCATTTTACACTGACATTGTAACTAAAGGAGAAATTGGCTATTTCGTTTAGAGTCAAGTATCTCTGCTGTGTTCAGGTGTAATTGTCACAGGTAAAGTGTGTGCCATAACGAGGGCCACTCGCTGTTCAACAGAACCAGGGAAAGAGGCAAACATATTCTGTGACCCAAATGGCAAATCCCTAAGGACAGCTTGCTGATGAGTTAAAATGGCATTAAAAATGGACCCGAGAAATTGAACCAAGGAATAGTTTCCGTGAGATAGACCTAAATCAGGAAATTCAGGTGATGATAGAAAACCCAGGATGTCTGAGCACTGATGCCTCTGGGTGTTCACCTGCTTCATCATGTTCTCTTGGTTTCTCTCAGTTTCTTCCTTTCTTGGTTTCTCTCTCTCTTATTCAGTCACTAACAAGTTCTCACACAATCTATGTAAGATGATGTTCTCCAAAATTCTGTGTTGCCTTCCGGGTAATGTTCTACTTTTCTATTTTCAAAGTTCCACGTCTCCTAATACAGCAGGTTTAGGAAGTGAATATTTGCCTTCTCCATTGCTTAAATGTCCACTCACTTTTTCATCAGCTATTGCCTTACATAAACTGTTCTCTACTGTTCTCCCCTGCTAGCCAATGCCTACAGGCTGTTTGTGCATTGCGTTTTTTCTTATTATACAATCATATTTAGTGTCACATTCAAGGATCTTGGGTGGTTCTAGTTAATCAGCCTTCCCCCAGGGGTGATTTCTTGCCTGCAGCTTGATTCTTGTCGTAGATGAGCCTCAGACGCTGTCTGATGCTTAAGCACTTTTCTTAGAAGAGGGTTAGTGGGAGCCGGCTGTGGCATGGGCCAGACAGTCAGGGTCAGATGATTGACTGACCAGGGGGACTTCCAGCCAGAGACCATTTTCAGTATTTGGGGGACTTCTCCTCCTTCTTCTACCTGTATTCAATCCTCCTTCTTCTACCCGTATTCAATTCAGGTCAGCTACCAGGCGTTTCTTTTGTAAAGAGAGTTTAAGCCATTCTTTAAGGGTAAACTTTGTTTCAAGGCTTATGAAATTGGCATCTGTGCTGAAGTGGCCTTGTCTCTAGAACAACCAGGGTTTTCGGTCCCCTTGTCCTAGAGTTCTGGTAATCCCTGGGCCAGAAGTGGAAATCCCCAAGCCAGGTGACATTAAATTGCTAAGTGATACATAGTGCAGGCACTGTGAGACGTCCAGGTGGCCTCATGGCTGTCATTAGTCTTATAACCACGATATGTCGCCTATAATAGACTACACATAGTCATAACACTTTGTCACACTCATTGTGCTTAATTCTTTGTCTAATTTTCTATATTGCTTTCTATTGAATTAGTGCCTGAGGGCAGGGACCATATTTAGTGTGCTTACTGTTGTATCCGTGGTGATACCTAGTACAGTGCCTGGCCCATCGAAGGTATGAATCAGTCTTTGTTTAATTTAAATCTCGATGAATTAATTGCAGAAAATTCAACAGATCACATGTGTGAGGCTCTTCCAAGAGCAGGGGTCCATCCAACTGCACAGGCTGCATACTCGCGATCCTCACTACTTCTTTTTTTTTTTTTTTTTTTTTTTTTTTTTTTAGACAGAGTCTTGCTTAGTTGCCCAGGCTGGAGTGAGCGGCGCGATCTCGGCTCACTGCAAGCTCCGCCTCCCGGGTTCCCGCCATTCTCCTGCTTCAGCCTCCCGAGTAGCTGGGACTACAGGCACCTGCCACCTCGCCCGGCTAATTTTTTGCATTTTTAGTAGAGACGGGGTTTCACCGTGTTAGCCAGGATGGTCTCGATCTCCTGACCTCATGATCCGCCCGCCTCGGCCTCCCAAAGTGCTGGGATTACAGGCGTGAGCCACCGCGCCCGGCGATCCTCACTACTTCTAATAACCTCAAAGTGTTTGCAGCAAAGCTCTCCTCCCTGAAAAATTTCAAGTAGTTCTTCTCAGCAACATAAAAACAAATCTACTAAAACAATCGGAGGTTTGCCAAATATGTTACTACTTTTCTTTGCTTTTTGGGCTCTCAATAGAGTCCACAAATGTTGGCCGTTCATTTGTAGAAATGAAACTTCAGAGAATCACCTTCTGTAATGGCTACTTCTAAACTTGACATAATGTGTTTTTTAGTTTGATTATTAATGACTTTCCCTGTCTCACTTTTGAAGTTCAGCGTTGTCGGTCACTGTGGCATCATTTCTAAATGGAACGTAGGATGTTGAATCTTCTGAGGTGTTCGGTTGTGCCATGTCACTGATTATCTAGAAACGTAATGTTCTTGTGAGATAGATTTTCAGAAAACTAAAGCAATCATATAATAGATATTCAATAATAAGCAAAAAAGGAGAGTAAAAGATCATATGGTTTACATGAAATGATGTCCTAATGTATACATTGTTCTTTAAGCTTGGAAAAAAGCAAAACAAAACAAAAAAAAACCTGCTCTCCTTTTTCTTCACTTTTTTAAAAGAAATATTTAGAGTCCAGCCACGTCGCCTTCTGGCAGCTCAGTCACAAACGTCCTCATTTCTAAGGACAGAAAATCAATTCCATGAAATGGTGATAAATGAAACAGGATTCTTAATGTTGATCCCATGCCCTTTTTAGAATGTAGCAAACCGCTTTAATCTGATGGCAGCCTCAGCAATTCCAGGTACAGTCTCTTTAATACAGGTGTTTTTCTTAATTCCAATAACCACACTTACGTAATCCAAAAACTTGCAGCCCTATTAAGACTACATTCTATAAATTAAAAATGCCTGTGTATGAGCAATATACAAATTTCTTATTCAATAAATGAATTTGAGCAATATCTAGAGATGCTTTAAAGTGACACATGATATAATGCGTAACTTTTTCACAACAGGACAAAGTGATAAGTTTCAGAAAGAAACCATATTCAATCCCCTATGGAGACATATATATACGTTTACATTTTATTTCAATGAAACGAACCTAAGAAATGTGTGTAATGCTATTCTAAGGTCACTATGTAGGATTGAATGAAACATTTGTGAAGCTGAATTTTTATTTATCTGGGGTAGGTCATTTACTTCTTCATGTGTCGATCTGTTTTTTTAACCATAAATCATAGGTTTAGGGTCACACAACTTATATTAAACCATTAATTTTTCTAAAATATGTTTTATTTAACAAATACACAGTGCCTACTATGCATAGGCTATTCTAAACATTTTAAAAATATTAATTTGTTTACTTGTCATAACAACACCAGGATGAAGGTACTTTGATAATCCCTGTTTCATAAAGGAAGCAAAAAGGACTTAAGTAATGGGGCCCACCAGAGTGAAGAATAACTATTCTGAGCTACTGGGAGTCAGGAGGGGTCATCTCAGCAGGGGCAGCAATGGCCAGAAAGAACAAGGGGAGGGTTTCTGGGTGCTTGCCCCCTTTTTATCTGAATGTCTGTGCTCAAAATATGCTGAGCTGTACACTTAAGGCCGGGGTACTTTTCTCCAAGTATATTAGCATATGTATTTATATATGCATATTATTTTTAATACGATGTTGGAAAGAAAAAAAGGTCAAATGTCTTGTTCAAGGTCAGACAACATGTAAACGGCAAGGCCAGGATTTGAACCAGGCTTGTCTAGGTTCTTAATTACCATGGTGGTAGAATGCTTTCTTGAGGTGCCGGTTTTTTTCTGCTCTTTGAATTTTCTCTCCCAGGTCTTTCCCATTCTGCCTTCTAGGCAGCAAGACCCTGACTATTTTCCTGCTTCAGGGATCTTTGCTCCCCTGAATCAAAACTTCAGGAAACAACAGCTGTTTATGCTATTTTCCCCTTTATGTAAAAGTGTAAAGCCATCGATGAGAAGAGAGATAGAAAATCTCCCTTCTATAGCACATTCAGCATGATGTTGGCTGTGAGATTGTCATAAATGGCTCTTAATATTTTGGGGTGTGTTCCTTTGATGCCTCGTCTGTTGAAGATTTTATCATTAAGGGGTGTTGGATTTTATCAAAAGCTTTTTTCTGCATCTACTGAGATGATCCTATGGTTTGTATCTCACTATAGAGAAGGAAGGTAGAAAACAGTGTCTCTGAATACAGCAGAAAAGTAGAGATTTTCCCTTATACTGATGAAGGGATGACAAGGGATGATGACCCTTAGGATGTGGAGATGGGTCTTTATAAAGTGTAGTTCCCACACAACACTGACACTGACGTCCCATGAGTTCCCACATTACACTGACACTGAGGTCCCATGAAGTTCCCACACAACACTGACACTGACGTCCCATGAGTTCCCACATTACACTGACACTGAGGTCCCATGAAGTTCCCACATTACACTGACGTCCCATGAAGTTCCCACACAACACTGACACTGACGTCCCATGAAGTTCCCACACAACACTGACACTGAGGTCCCATGGTTCCCACACAACACTGACACTGAGGTCCCCTGAAGTTCCCACACAACACTGACACTGAGGTCCCATGAAGTTCCCACACAACACTGACACTGAGGTCCCATGAAGTTCCCACATTACACTGACATCCCATGAAGTTCCCACACTTTAGAAGGACCCGTCTCCACATTGTAAGGGTCTGTCAATGGGGATGGCAACGGGTGAAACAAAGGTTGCTGGACCCATGACATTCACAGCCCTGACATTCACAGCCTTTGCACAGATCCCTGGGGTAAAAAGGAACAGAGAGCCAGGGGGCTTCATGGGACCTCAATGTCACTGGCCAATGAGGATGTCACCAGTGACTATAATTGGGTAAATATTAAATGAATTACATTCATTCTCCAGGCATTAAACATCTAGATTATTTGAATCAGTTTTTCCGATTCTTTGTCTTTAGTTTATTGAAGATCATTGCTTTGAATAAAATAGAGGTTAAAAAGGGGACGTATAAAAGTCTCCGAGACTACTATGAACAACTCTATGCACACAATTAGAAAATCTAGAGGAAACGCATAACTGCCTGGAAACACATCATCTCCCAAGATTGACTCAGGAAGCGTCTGAAACCCTGAATAGACCCCAGTATCAACTTCTGAAACTGAATTAGTGATAACCTATCAGCCGAAAAAGCCCTAGACAAGATGGATTTACAACCAAATTCTACTAGACACACAAAGAGGAACTGGTGCCAAGCCTACTGAAACTATTCCAAAAAATTGAGGAGGAGAGGCTTCTCCCTAACTTATTCTATCAAGCCAGCATCAGCCTGATACCCAAATCTGGCAGGGACACAATGAAAAAAGAAAACTTCAGACCAATATCCTTTATGAACATTGCCAAAATCCCCAACAAAATAATAGCAAATTGAATCCAGCAGCATGTTGAAAAGTTAATTCACCACAATCAAGTAGGCTTTATCTCAGGCTGTGAGATGCAAGGCTGGTTCAACATAAGCAAATAAATATGTGTGATTCACAACTTAAACAGAATCAAAAGCAAAAACCATAGGATCATCTCAATAGATGCAGAAAAATCTTTTGATAAAAGCCAACATCCCTTTACGATAAAAATCTTCAACAGACTAGGCATCAAAGGAACACATCTCAAAATATTAAGAGCCATTTGTGACAGTCCCACAGCCAACATCATGTGGAATGCGCAAAAGTTTGAACTATTCCCTTTGAGAACTGAAATAAGAAAAGGATGCCCACTCTCACCACTCCTATTCAGCATAGTAGTGCAAGTCCCAGGCACAGCATTCAGGCAAGAGAAAAAAGGAAAAGGCCTCCAAATAAGAAAAAACATAAACTATCTCTTTTCACTGATATGATTCTGTACAATGAAAATCCGTAAGACTCTCCCAAAAGGCTCCTAGGATAAATGACTTTAGCCAAGTTTCAGGATACAAAATCAATATATGAAACTCAGTAGCATTTCTATACACCAACAAGGTCCATGCTGAGAATGAAATCAAGTGCATAATCCCACTTACAGTAGCCACAAGGAAAATGAAATACCCAGGCATACAGCTAATAAAGGAGGTGAAAAATCTCTACAAAGAGAATTACAAAACACGGCAGAAAGAAATCAGAGACAAATAAATGAAAAAATGGTTCATGTGCATGGACTGGAAGAATCAATATCATAAAAATGGTCATACTGCCCAAAGCAATTTAGATTCAATACTATTTTTATCAATCCACCAATGGCATTCTTCACAGAAATAAAAAATACTATTCTAAAATTCATACGGATTCCAAAACAAACCTGAATAGCCAAAGCCATCCTAAGCAAAAAGAATAAGGCTGGAGGAATCACACTACCCAAATTCAAACTGTATTATAAAGCCACATTAAGCAAAAGAGCTTGGAATGGGTACAAAAACAGACACATTATGACCAATGGAGCAGAAAAAAATTTCAGAAATCAAACCACACTCCAACAACCATCTAATCTTCAACAAGGCCAACAATAGCAAGTAACAGGAAAATAATTTAAATTCCTTAAATCAAAGCCACAGTGAGATACCATCTCATACCAGCCAGAATGATTATTGTTAAAAAAGTCCAAAAAACAACAACGACGAAAAAAGATGGTCAGGCTGTGAAAAAGGGAATGCTTACACATTGTCGATAGGAATTCAGATCAGCTCAGCCACTGTGGAAAGCCATCATGTGGAGATTTCTCAGTGTGGAGGTTTCTCAAATAACTTAGAACTACCATTTGAGCCAGTAATTCCATTATCCAAAGGAAAATAATTCAAAAAAAGACACGTGCACTCATATGTTCATTGTCAAGCTATTCACAATAGCCAATGGAATCAACCCAGTTGTCCATCAATGGTAGATCAGATAAAGAAACTATAGTACATATACACTAACAAATACTGCATGGCCATAAAAAAAATTAAGTCATGTCCTTGTAGCAGCATGCATGAAGCTGGAAGCCATAATTCTAAGTAAACTGACACAGAAACAGAAAACCAAATACTATATGTTCTAACTTAAAAGTGGTAGCTAAACATTGAGCACACATGAACATGAATCTGGAAGCAGTAGACACTGTGGACTCATAGAAGGTTTGGGAGAGGTGGGTTTAAAAACTACCTCTCAGGTACTATGCTCACTATCAGGTGATGGAATCCATACAACAAACTTCAGCATCACACAATATTCCTATGTAATAAATCTACACATGTATTCACTCTGTCTAAAATAAAAGCTAAAAAACAAAACGAAAGAACAGTCACAATTTATAAATTTGGAAAAAAGAGAAAATGTAAGTATATATATTTCTGTATGCTCTTGACATATATAGATGTAGTCTAATCTATGAGGGACAGATAGTTCATCTCAACAGAGAGATTAGTTTTGGAATATTTTCTTAATACAAATTACCATGTTTATTATGAAATAGGAAAACAAAATTGTAAATGAATAATCAAAGTACCTGATTTTGAAGTTTTAAAGTAGAAATTCTCATTTGTCTTCTTGGACTAGGCCTTTTGCATTGACTTGCTTGCTTTATCAGTTTTATAATTTGCTTTAGTCCATTGTTCTAATGCTGCTATGAAACAATACCTGAGATGGAGTAATTTATAAAGACAAAAGGTTTAATTGACTCAAAGTTCCACAGGGCTGGGGAGGCCTCAGAAAACTTACAATCATGGCAGAAAGGGAAGCAAACACCTCCTTCACATGGTGGCAGCAAGGGGAAGTGTCAAACAAAAGGAGAAAAAGCCCTTTATAAAACCATCAGACCTCATGAGAACTCACTCACTATCATGAGAACAGCATGCGGATAATGACCCCCATGATTCAATTACATCCCACTGGGTCCCTCCGATGACACAGGTGGATTATGGGAACTGCAATTCAAGGTGAGATTTGGGTGGGGACACAGAGCCAAACTATATCATGAATGCAATGGGATTTCTGAGGCCAAGTACAGATATCTGTAATATAAATTGCTTTTAAGGAAGAAGCTTCTAAATTTCTGCCAAATTTGAACATTTAGTATACCTAAAATAGGTCCCCTGATTTTAAGAATAGTGAAGAATATATAATACCAACAGAATAAATCATGCTATAGTATAGTAAGAATGAAAAATAAAGTAAAGAGAATGGCCGATTCTCTCAGGCTGCTCCTATTTACTAGGATATTACTGGGGAAAACCGGAGGTAAGAAACTGTATTAAAAGGAGATCGTCATTCACAGATATTGCAAATACCATGACACTCCAGGGCTTTTTCCCAGTCTGTGTACTCAGCATCGGAGTCTGGGTAATAGTCGCTTTTTGTCAACTAAAGTCAGCAGGACTGGCTGCTGGCTGAGTGTGGAATTAATTATTTATCTCCTGCAGGTCCAGAACCACTGTAGTATATTCTCATTTTGGCCCAGAGGCATAACATCACAAGAGCGGCATCATGTAGAAAGTGGTACAAAGGCTCAAAATGACTCCTGGGAGAATCGCTGCAAACTGTACACAGTTGATTATTTCCTGGTCCTAAATTATAAGCTGTCTGGGTGTCAGAGTACTGTTCATGCATTGGAATTTGATCATGAAAAGGCTGTTTGTTTTTGTTTTTGTTCTGTTTGCTTCTAGGAGCCAAAGCCCATCAATGAGTCAAAAAGACAGTTTATTGACTATATCAGGCAACAATCAAGATTGGACTGGCACCCTTGTTTTCTTCTCTCTGCCAAAACTGTCCATGGAGCCATTGCTGTCTCTTCCAGCCAAGCCACTGACATTTCAGATTCCTGTGTATCCTTGAGGTTATGAAACCTACAATGGAAGAATGTAAAATGTCTTGTTCTCATAAACAAGAAACACCTGGGATCACAGCACTCCCGGTATATTAGTCTCCTCTTCCTCTACAGAAATGCAAAATATACAAGCAGCACTATCATGGATATGAAACTTTCCTTCACTTTTTCCCTAGAAAATAAATTCATGGGTTTTATATATAGGAAGACACTTTTTAGAGAAGAATTTACCATCTGGACTTTTACAGATTTGTTATTTCGAATATTATATACAAGATCAAAATAAGTCAAAGACTTTTTTAAAACGGGTAGCTCTAGCTGCCTTAGGGGATACCATGTGTACCAGTCACCTTGGGCTGCCATAACAGCTACTATAGACTGGACAGCTACACAACAGAAGTTGACTTCTCACAGTTCTGGAGTCCAGCCAGCGAGGGACAGTGCATTCCGCGTCTTCTCCTACCTTGCAGGAAGCCACCATTTCATTGTGTACTCACGTTGCCTCTTCTCGTGTGTTGCTAGAGCAAGATCGCTCTCTCCCTCTTCCTGTTCTTAAAAGGGCACCAGGGCTGGTCGCGGTGGCTCGCACATGTAATTCCAGCACTTTGGGAGGACGAGGCGGGTGGACAAGGTGAGGAGTTTAAGACCAGCCTTCAAGACCAGCCTGACCAACATGGTGAAACCCCGTCTCTACTAAAAATTTAAAAATTAGCCAGGCGTGGTGGTGAGCACATGTAGTCCCAGCTACTTGGGAGGCTGAGGCAGGAGAATCGCTTAAACCCCGGACGCAGAGGCTGCAGTGAGCTGAGATCACACCACTGCACTCCATTCTGGGTGACAGAGCGAGATTCCGTCTAAAAAAAAAAAAAAAGGTACTAGTTGTATGGATTAGTGTCCTGTCATTATGACCTCATTTAGCTTCATTATTTACTAAAGGCCCTGTCTCCAAATACAGTTGTCCTGAGGGTTAGGATCTCAGCATAGGAAGTGGAGGGTGGCACAATTTAGCCACATTATGACATCATAGAGGAGATCACAGTATTTGTGTGTTTGTTCCCTCCAAATCTCATGTGATCCTCCATGCTGGAGGTGGGGCCTGATGGGCGGTGTTGGCTGGCGGGGGGTGAATGCCTCATGAATGGCTTGGGGCCCTCCCCTTGGAAATGAGTCCCTGCTCTATTAGTTCACACTGGAGCTGGCCATTTAAAGGGTTTGGCCTCCGTCTTCTCTTTCTCTTCCTCCCTCTGCCCACGTGACAGGCCTGCTTCCCATTTGCCTCCCTTCATGATTGGAAGCTCCCTGAGGGCCTCACCTGAAGCACATGCTGGTGCTTGCTTCTTGTACAGCCTGCAGAACTGTGAGTCAAACACACCTCTTTTCTTTCTAAATTATCCAGCCTTGGGTATTCCTTTAAAGCAACACAAATGGAGCAAGAGAGGAGGGGATTAGAAAAGAACAAAATGACTTGATAAGAGAGAGAATAAAGGCAACACTGGGCAAGAGACGATATCTACGTCCTGTTCCACTGCTTCGTAGTTCCACTCGGTCACCTCTGAGTTTCCAGGAACCATTCCAATGGATTATTTTTCTTTTTCCTCCTTCTTCCTGTTTTACTTACTCTCTTGGAGAAGTTGACAACGTGGCCGCTTTTTGTCTCGAGATTCTTTTCTCCCTTCTCATTCCCTTGGTTTCTCTTGCTGACTGCTCCTTCCTGCCTCTTCCATAGATTTATTTTTCCCTAACCGCCTCTTAAATAGCTGCATTTCCTAGATTTGAGGACCAGACCTTCTTTTCTTTCTAACTCAGGCACCCTTGTTCCTGTCTATTCTTTCACCTACTGCTTTATAATGATGACTGAAACTGATGTTTGTATCTGGTGTTCTCTCCTGCACTCTAGGATTACATACAAACCCACCCTTTTAGACGTCACATCTGTTCTTCAGACTCAGTGCCTCTACCGTGGGGTCAGGGTGTTCCCCTCTCTACAGTGAGATGCTTCTCCTGCTTTTTGAGACACCGCTTCTGCTTTTCTTCTCTGATTTTTGGCCCGGTCACCTGCATAGCAGGCCTGACGGCCATCTTACCTGCCACCTCTTTCACTCTTTTGTATGTTTGCTCCCAGTCATACTGCTAAGGCTTTTAAGTAGATCCGATACCCGTTCCCATGTCTGCTCTCTCTGTCCACATGGACAGTGCTTTACTCCAGCCACCCTCGCTCCTCATGTGAACCATTAGTCATTCTCATTGCAGTCTCTCCAGCCGTGCCTTCTCCATCCGTCTTCCACAGGGCAGTAGAGTGATCTTTCCAAAACAGTCATTTGAAATCATTCCCTACATTTCCAATTTCAGTGACTGCCACAGTCTACAATACATGATTTGAATTTCATACTACGGCGCGCATATGTAGCAGCAACCATGAAAAAAAAAATCATGCCATCTGTTCTTGAAAGGTCAGATTTTGCTGTCTCATGTTTCTTTGCTTTTCCCTTTTAAAATAGAACTTCTATTTATTCTTTAATCTCACCTCAAGCTGTATTTTTTAGAAAAGGATTCTACCAGGCACACTTAGCAGACCCCTTCCACAGGCTGTGTTAGCTGCAGATGTGCCTTACATTTCCCACAGAGTGCTTGTCACGCCGTGCTCCCTGGTTTGCTGGCACACTCATAGGCTACCTGGACCCAGGGAAAATCTCATCATTGGTCCTGCTACTTAGCACCTAGTCTTGGTTTAATAGATATGTAGCAAATGTAATAATTAATGAAATGCATTATCAAATATACAGCAAATTTCCTATTAAATGTATAGAAGTATGTTCATAAATGTTATTACATGTACACTAAAAAAGGTATTAAAAAATTTGCTTCAAAAATGAGCTTTCAAGGATGACTTATGTATTTTGAACAGAGATGTGGAGAAATAAAGTTTTTTCAGATAGAGAAAGTAGCACCAGCACTGGCACAGGGGATGTTCAAATTGAGTGAGTTATTTGATGGGAGAATTTAGGGGAGAAGCTGGGGGAAGTAAACGTGAAGAAAATCATATTGTGGAGGGCCTTGAATATGTTGTATTTTCTTTGATTAGAAACAAAACAAAACTTCAGCATAGACTGCGTGTTATAGAAAGATCTTAGCTGTATTCTACCCCCAAGAGGCATTATGTACTATTTGAAGTATGAGGAAACATCCAGGAATACCAGGTGGTTACTTTGCAGGTAAAGGACGCTAATGAGGATTCCTCCCTCCAAAGAGAGTAATTACAAATAGTACTGTTATCTTTCGTCTTGATCAGAGCTACTCATTTCTTCTTATGTGACATAAAGAAAGCTAGAAATATTTTATCATTGGTGGAATGTGTCTCCTTAGAGATATGTGAATGGACTTGGGAAAATGTAAAACACCACCCTCCTTGCACAGACAAGGCAAGCGTGGTTAGCAAGCTCGGAAACCTCTGCTCCTCTGAGTACAGCCGTGGCTTAGGGCTCCATTCCACTCTGCCTTTCTGTCACCTGAGTCCACTGAGGAAGTCACCTGAGACCGCCTGAGACCGCCTGGCTATGTTCCACCTTTCTGGAACTGGAATATTCTTCCACATAAGCTCATATTCAAGGTAAGGGTTGGAGGGCTAAAAGAAAAAGATTTGTGATATCATTGATCAAATAATGCCAGATATTGTGTGTGACAGGTTGCGTGTGCGTGCACGTGTGCTTGGCACAATTAGGTCTGAGACTTGATTTTATTCCACCTCGTCATGGTAGATGTCTATTGGAAACTGATTTTCTACCCCCCAAAACACTAATAAATGTGAAAAGCCAAAGTGACTTAGGTCAGCCCACAGCATAGGTTAATAACTTGATATTTAATTGGTTAGGAAAAGGGAAATCATTGATGTTCTTGAGTGGCCAGTGGTTAGTACATGATGCTTTTGAGCCAACAAAAAGAATTGTTCTCTGATAGGAAATTAGCTTCAATTCCTGCTAAACTGAAGGTTTTTCTTTTATGTATGTATGTGTATGTATAAGTAAATGAGCTTTTCTGTATGTCTATGTAAATCCAGACTCTATAAATTGGTATTGATGGATTATCCCAAATCCTCAACCATTTCTACTACTTCTAAGAAAAATCATAATAAGCAAATCTCATACCAATATCTTACGTGTTACCACTGGGTTTTTACTTTGATACGGTTGCCAGCGTGCAATCAGTATTTCGCAACTAAATGTTGATTGGAGTTTGTGTGTGTTTGTGTCAGGCTTTAACATTTAGGTGATTTTAAGCCACAATTTTTCAAACTGTTGGAATGACAAAATCTTTGGATGTTCTTGCACCATCCCTGATTGCTTTCTGCATTGGTGTTGGTGTCTGTGCTGCTCCAAGTACATTTAATTGTAGGGCAAGAGCATTGGACAGCAGTTAACTTGTTAGTTTTTTTCTAAAAACCTTGGAGACTTTCCCAAAAGTTCTGCTCCAGGAGAGATCTGGCAGTGTTTGCCTGAGATGAGTCCTTTCCTTCTGCCACCTTCCCAGGACAGGGCAGGAAAGTTGGACACTTTCCACCAAACACATGAAAAATGAAGACAATAATCACTTCTCCAGGTGCCTTTATTTCTTGCTATGGTTTTGACAAGTTCAATGAGCGCTAAATTTCTCTGTTGTATAGGAATGAAGATACAGGCATGAATATACCTCATGAAATGATTAAAATTCAATTAAAGTTAAAAGATAGCCTTAAATTGTGTCAAAGCTATATGACAATTTGAAATTCATTTTCATACTTTCTATTAAGCCTCAGATGCAGCAGGCACAGTTTTACCTTTAATAACATCAGGCTATGTTATAATGTTATACATTTGTCTTAAATGTATCAACCGGGTAGGAAGAAAAAAGTGTTTGGGAAAGATGTTAATTTTCTGGTCTCTGACAAGCTGTTGGCCAAATGACTTTCCTGTGACAATAAATAGGTTTTGCTTGACATACTTATTTATATACTATTTAGTACACCTAGTATTGAAAGGAGATGAATAATAACTTGACTCAATGCCAGATTACCTTACTCCATACAATCAGAAGCTAAATTCAAGACCTCTAATACCAAATGACACTGATCTGTTCCAAATTCTCTGTGACTGCCTTCCTTTTTTAGGAAGAAACTTTAGGAAAAGGGATACTGTTCTTGTTTTCTCTTATGAATAGAGAATAGTAAATAGAATAAAATTCACTGAATAGTACAGCTTTTTCACTTTCACAAATTTACAAATAATAAATTTATCAGAATATAATGATGGAAGTTTTTTAAATATCTCCCGATATCCTATTTGGGGGAGTTATTTAAGGTTTTTAATCTTTTAGAATTCATTCTGCAGGTATAGTTAAAGACTAGCATCTGAATATTAAAAATTTACATTGATAGGCTGGGCACAATGGTTCAAGCCTGTAATCCTAGCACTTTGGGAGGCTCAGGCAGGTGGATCACTTGAGCTCAGGAGTTTCAGACCAGCCTGGACAACACAGGGAGACCCCATCTCTACCAAAAATACAAAAATTAGTTGGGCGTGGTGGCATGCACCTATAATCCCAGCTACTCAACTGGCTGAGGCACAAGAATTACTCAAATCCAGGAAGCAGAGGTTGGAGGGAGCCAAGACC
>NW_012107108.1:535690-683651 GCF_000951045.1 Mandrillus leucophaeus | reverse complement strand
TCTCCACATCTTGGTTGATATTAATGATTTATTTTTTTCAGAAATGTATCTTCTTGTATATAACAGGGATTGCTTTTGTAATTCAAAGCCAAATGATCTGAATAGATACTTAAATGTATCCTAATTAGGGGCTTTGTGAAGGTAAATTTTAGACTTTGGTGACAATTTTAGAATCAACTAAAATATAAACTCTCTAATAGCCTAAGAATCGCACATCAGCAGTAATATTAACTCTCCAACAGCCTAAGAATCGCATGTCAGCACTATGCTTTACAAGTGATTGAATTCAATAAACATCTATACAAGCCTGACTTTTTGGTGCACATAGTAAAGAAAAGGGTTCTGGACTGCAATTGCTAGCAAAACTCTGGGTGATGAACAGCGTATATGGTGCCCAAAGCAGCCCCTGTATCCACCACCTGGGTTTCATTCTAGTCAGACTCTGGATAGAAGGTAAAAGATTAAACAGGGGACCCACATGGGCAAACTGAGACCTTAGCAGTAAGTTAAATATAGATAATAAAACCTCTACAACCACCACCCTTCCGCTTTATCGATAAATTTATTTTGGCAAAACAAACAAATTAAGACTAAGACTAATTAGTACTTTATGGTATAATTATATTTTAATATTCCCGGTCTACTCCAAGGCAAAGCTGTGAAAGGAATGAGACACATCCCCCATATATCTCCCAACTTCCTGAGCCCAGCACAAACACATTCCTCCATATTTCTTTCAAACTTCAGAAAAACACCACCTGGGAAATCTCTGATAAGGACACAGCGGGAACCAATAAAAAATGCTAAATGTATAATATTAACCAATTGTAATGCTGTAACCGAGAGAATTACCTTGTTCCCCTGTAACTTTACATATCCTGTTTACATCGGGCTATAAAAAGCAAGCACTCGCATTGTTCGGGGCCCTCTTGTATGCTGTGAAAGGGAGGGACCAAGTTCGAACTTGCAGTAAAGATCCTTGCCGCTTGGCTTTGACTCTGGACTCTGGTGGTCTTCTTTGGGGAACAAACGGTCTGGGCGTAACAGCTGAGGCACAAAATATAATTTCAAGAGTTGACTTGAGCCAAAGTGAGCACAGCTTCCCAGAAGACTCAGACCCAGGTCACCTTGGATATGAGCTCTGTGTGGCCTCTGTTACAGGCAGGCTTTTAAAAACAAAAAGGCGGGCAAGGAATGGGCTGACACGAAGTTGCTTGTCAGGAATTCCCATTGGTTTACAGAAATAGCAATGGTTGGTGCCTGGCTCTTTGTTGTAGGGATTAGGGACCAGGTGTGTGGCATTGTTAGGTTAATTGTAGCTACTTGTGAAACAGCAAGCAGTTTCAAGAGCTGATTCCCTAGCGCAAAGAAAGAAGGGGGATGGGACCCCAGTCTTACTCCCTGTTTCTCTGCACCTCATCATTTCTGCAGATACAAAGTTTCCTTTCTTTCTCTTCCTTGAGAGATGGGTAATCAAAGGAACCCTCAATTGTAACATTAGGGAAAGGGAAAAAGTAGAACTAGCCACGTGCCTCCCAGGAGAAACTTAGGTTTTGCTAGGGTAGTACCACTCCTGTGTTTGAAAGTTGAGTGTGAAAATTTACAAGGCAGCATGCATTTCACAGGCAGCCCACACATGTCTGTGGTCTCCTTCGCATCCTCTTCAAGAATTTCTCCAAATTCTCGCCTAATTCAAATAATCAACAATGGGGTTATTTTCACTGGTATGTCAGGTTAAGGTAGACAAGTCCCATCATTACTTCCTTTGTGACAGTTTGTATCAGCACAAAAATATTCATTCAGTTTTTTTGTTTTGTTTTGTTTTTGTTTTGGAGTGTGCGTGTATGAAATTTGGGTAAATGGTAAGGAAACCTTTCTTAAAATTAAAATTACCTCAAGAAAGTATAGCATTAGAAATTCTGGAAAGCAATATGAATATGAATTGATTTCAGGAGTCCCAACTTTATGACCTTGATATCAATTCTCATTAACAGAAAATAGAATTCATAGATAACCTGGGCAGAATGCAGCATTCTAAAATACACTTTTAATCCAAAAACTGTGGCTCATTTGCCATGGGTGGGCTCATTGAGCTTTTGCATTTTTCTCTTGCCACTTAATGGCACTGCAGAGTCCTGGAAGTTGCCTGGTATCACAGTTGCGAGCTGTCGACATAAGTAAAAGTAGATATGAAACCTGATAACTTTGGTGAATTATGGAAACTCTTTCCTAACTGCAATTATGTAGTCAGCAAAGCACTCCCGGCATTGATTCAAAAGGTCCAGTCTAGACTATTAGAGGCCCTCTGTCCTGAGGGGGAACTCCTATGCTAGCAGGTAGGCTTCTGAGCTCGCATTCATCCAGAGTGACAAGGTCTTCATCTTGAATTTTTCCCAGGGCATCTCCATGTCAGCCGACACAGACACAAAAGAAGATCCATCCTTACAGAAATCAAAGTAATTATGAATGGCTGCTTCTGCATTGCAGTGCCTTAGATCAACATTTTGCTGTGTTCATTACTGACAAGTACAGACCTTAAACTATGAGAATTCAAACTGTGGGATAGACCCAGAAAAAGCTTCCTTCCTAATAGCATTGCTGTTACATGCAACACCAAATGCAGAATTCTAAAAAAGAAGCTGTAAACACAGGATGTACATGCACAATATTGACACTCCTCTTTGCTTTGTATGACAGTGTCTTTTGTTACTGCATTAAAGCAACGGTGAGACAGTTTTTTCCCCAAATGTCTCTATGTATTTACTTGTACATTGTAAACATTCTCAACTTTGAGTATCTCTTTCAACATGAAGGTATGTGTACATTTTAAACCTCTACCAATACTTTCATTCCATAATTAACCTCAGGGCTGACTGATCAGCCTGAAGTTAACTTGAAGCTGTGTGAGGTATTTGAAATCGTTCGGCTCTCAGTTTTGCCAGCCATTAGTAACACAAGACTGTGATTTGCAATCTTCATCCACACGTATTCCACCCCTTCTGTACAACAGTGTAGACATTGCACTCAAGTTGTTTATGCCTTTATTTGTTTGATAAGGAAATATGTTATTTTTCAGGCATTTGCAGCAAACTGTTTAATAGGAAATGGGGAAACATAAAAATACTATAGCATCATAGGAACTTTTTGTATTTTATTTTAAAAGAGACTTTATTTCTCTTACGGCTTACATGTGATTGTGTTAACAGGTCAAACACAAAGGTAGATAAGTTTCATCTAGGTATTTTTAAAGGAAATAGTTAACAAACTTTTTCCATTTTTGTATCTATATGCATAATGTATTTGATTTCTCCAATGATTCCAAACAATGCCACAATATGTTTTACAAATCTCTTTCTTTTAAAGGGCAAAGAAATTCATTTGTATTCTTGCAGTTCTTGAATGACCCTCACAAAACCAGTTTCAAGTTTCTAAAGGGTAGTTATAAATAATAAAAGAAAAGGAATAATTTTTTCATGCTATGGGAAAATATGTTGAAAGTAACCTTTTTAGTTTTGTAGAACATGAAAGTCAATGCTTGGTTATATTTTTTTCCAGCAAAGTGTTCTTGCTACTTGTTTGCTACACAGGATTATTCCTACAGTTTTTATTTTATTTTGGCAACTAGTTCTTTGGGTGCTACCCATTCAAACTGTGAAAAGAATATGCTTCTTGATAGCAACTTTTTTGTTGAGCTGGCTTTAACACCTTTAAATGTTCAAAACTATTATTTGTTTCCACACATAATAGGACTAAAACATGCCACAATTCCTAGAGCAATACACAAATGAGTAATAAGATGATGTAGAATCAAATGCTTATTGATGCAATTCATATTTCTTAGAGTATTGAGTCATAAATTGCTATTTTTAATAAAAATATATATAACATATTTAAGTTATATTCTAAAACAAGTTACAGTACCAATGATACTTGGAAAGAAATACATCAAGTAATTATATTATTTAATATACTAATAGAACAATGCAGCATTTTAATATTTATTGCATTGTATTTTCATTGCTTTCCACAATCTCCCTTGTATTATCCATCTCAGGGAAATTGTGCACACTATATGCCAAATTAGGTGGTATAAATCTTCTAGCCATGGGACCAATAAATGGAATTATTAGTCATCCATTTAGAACATATAAATAACTGAAATACTTCAGTTAAAGGATGAAATACTATTCTATTGTTTATAGCTAAGAATAAGATAAGAAAACTGACAACATCTATTTCTTATTCACCTGACCTCAGTATTTCTGAGTGTAGAGCCGGATGTGATGCCAAATACTGAGGTCAGGTTAATATTTTAGAAACAGGGTCAAGCCATTTAGGGTCAAACCTAAAGCCAGGGCTGAGCCAATTGGGTTTCATCTCAAGCTCTGCGGAAGTGACGCCACATCAACCCAGAGGCTTCTTCCGGTTTTCACGGCGAGACTTCCAGCATGTTCCCAGCTAAGACGCGCTGCTGGACTTGGCCCATCGGCAGCTCTTACTCAGGCTTCCTATTGGGACGTGTGATGGAAAAGTCAGAGACTTATCGGGAACCACGAAGGCACTTAACTGCCAAGACTTCCCCAAACATCATTTTCTGTCAACTTCACAAAGGCCCGGGAAGACCACTGAAGCCATGTCCATGTGTTTCTAATGGGAAAACGAGTCTCAGTGTTGCAATTTCCTAGACTTAGAGATTTTTTATTATTTATTTATTTTTTTTTTCAGACGGAGTCTCGCTCTGTGGCCCAGGCTGGAGTGAGCGGCGCCATCTTGGCTCCCTGCAAGCTCCGCCCCCCGGGTTCCCTCCATTCTCCTGCCTCAGCCTCCCAAGTAGCTGGGACTACAGGCGCCGCCACCACGCCCGGCTAATTTTTTGCATTTTTAGTAGAGACGGGGTTTCACCGTGTTAGCCAGGATGGTCTCGATCTCCTGACCTCGTGATCCACCTGCCTCGGCCTCCCAAAGTGCTGGGATTATAGGCGTGAGGACTTAGAGATTTTTAATTAAAGAACTCAATTTACTCACAGTTAATGTAATAATGAGTAGAAAAGAAATGAGGGTAGGCAGAACAATCCCATTTTTGAGTGGTTTATGTGGTTTCTTTGGAAAAGGAATAAAAGAAGGAGACAAATTACCAAGAAAAGCATGACCAAGCAGGGAAGCCTTTAGAGAATCAACCAGAAATGAGAATTAGAAATCAGAATTAGAGAGTTTCAGTAATTTGCCCAGAACCACCCTGAAAGTTGGTAAAAGGGCAAATGTTTGAACCCTTGTACTTCCTCTGTGAAGTGGAAACTAGAAAAACTGCCCATTGTCCCAAAGACACAATGGAATCCACACAGAACTGGGATTCCAATGGAATCCATGCAATTCTGAGATCCTAAGCACGCGCCAAGAAGTGATCCAAAGACACAACAGAATCCACATAAAACTGGAATTCCAAGTAATCCACACAGAACTGGGATTCCAAGCACACACCAAGAAGTGATGCAGTCCAATTTCATACGATATGGACGGGAGAGAATTCCTAACAGGAGGTCATCAGCATAAAAACAAGAGGCCTGTACTCCAAAAGTGAACTTCTGAAGCGATTTGAAATATCAAAGAGAAGGGAAAAAATATAAAATAAGAACAAGACTTTTTTTTTTTTTTTTTTTGAGACGGAGTCTGGCTCTGTCGCCCGGGCTGGAGTACAGTGGCTGGATCTCAGCTCACTGCAAGCTCCGCCTCCCGGGTTCCCGCCATTCTCCTGCCTCAGCCTCCCGAGTAGCTGGGACTACAGGCGCCGCCACCTCGCCCGGCTAGTTTTTTGTATTTTTTTAGTAGAGACGGGGTTTCACCGTGTTCGATCTCCTGACCTCGTGATCCACCCGTCTCGGCCTCCACGGCTTGAGCCACCGCGCCCGGTCCAAGACTTTCTTAAAAAATACGATGTCCTGCTTTAAAAAGTCAGATATTTTACACATTATATAAATTGAATGAAGTATTAGTGGGTTTAGTAAATTAGCGGGCTTAGTGAACTGAGATATAAACAAGAGGAAATGACTGAATATAGAGACCAGTGAGGAAAAGAGATAGAAGATATGAAAGAGAATTTGAAAAGTGGAGGAGAGAAGCCAAAGCTCCAGTCATTATCTATTCGAAGCTCAAAGCAGGGAATTGAGACAGTGGTTAAGATGCAATCTTCTAAATAAATTTGTTGAGAGTCTCCTGGAATTAAAGGAAGATGTGAGTGCTCAGGCCGAAGATTTATACTAAGTTTCAAGCAGCATGAATAAAAACAAATTCCCACATACACTGCGGTACAGAGTTGAACCATCCAAAACAAAGAAACACTGCAGATGACTTGCAAAGGAACAAGACAACAGATTTTTCTTTGGCATTGGTAAATGTCAGTGCAATCACTGTAAGGAAAAACAAAGGCAACTTCAGATATAAAAGACTGAGTTTACTGCTGACAGAGGCTTGCTGAAAATTCTCCCCAAAGATGTGCTTCAACAATGAAAAACCCAAAAGAAGAAATAAATACAAAGTAATTGTATACATAGAGGTTGGTAAAAGTTGTTACATTTAGATTGGTATTGATTGGAACTGAAAAGAAACCTTAAGATAATTTTGGGGAAACTTTTAGAAAAATGAATATTAAATTCTACATCTCAAAAATATGGAAGATGAGAAGAGTATAGAGTTGTATTGTTTGGGAAGATGACAAAGATACTGAGCCACTTTAATCTTTCCAAAGATAAGCATGCATGTTGACCATTTCAGGGTAAATATAAAAGTATACTGCTTTAATTTCAAACCGGAGAAAGCCAATATGGGAATTAAGAATTAAGGAAATGAAATCTATACAACAGTGGGCAGAGGAAGGGGAAATAGAAAACAAAGTAAAAACATGACAAATTAGAACTCACAAAACCAGGCCATAGAAACTACATTATTTTACAATATTAGTAAAAAAGAAAATAAAGCAATGTCTTATTTTAAGACAGAAACTTTCAGCATAAATAACAATAAACCAGCTTCGTGAACAGTGTGAGGAACCTACATTTTATCAATAAGAGGACAGTATAAAAAATTGTAGTTCATTATTTGTAAGAAAAAGTAGTATATGGTATTGAGACTCAGAAAACAATAACCCAAAATGAAGGCGCCCGAAGCAAATATTTTTCCCTGACTGTCTCCTGCCCACCTATCTCAGTCTCATTTTCTCCTGAGGCCAGCCATAGAAACTAGAATCCCTCTTCCCCAAAGCAGGTTATAGAAACCAGAACCCTTTTTGCCCTAAGCCAGCCATAAAACCTAAAATATTATTCCAGCTTTGCCCCCTCAATTCCATGCAACACTGGCAACAAAGACACCCTCTGACCTACCTTGTTTGACTGTAGGTCATGAGACCCCATGCAGAGAGGGCCCCGCCCCACACCGGGAGGGAAGGATGCTGCTCAGAGGCCAAAAGGAACGTGAGTGGCAGGCCTTGCTGGGTGTCCCCACTCAGTGTCTCAGCATTAGATCACACCCGTTTTGTTTAATCATATTTCCACACAGCTGTCCATATGTTGTTGAACCTGAGCATAAAAATGGGCAGTTTCCCCTGCATCTCTGGGTCTTCAGTCTGAAGGCTCCGCTATGATCAAATAAATGTTTTTCTCCTGTTAGTCTCTTTTCATGAGTTGATTTTTCAGCAAACCTTCACAGGGTAAAGAGCAGCTTTCCCCTGGCCTCGACAACAGGACGGCCTGGGTCTATGATATCCACATAGACAAGCCCTGGAAGCAAGTTAGAGAGAAAAAGGTAAAATGAGAATGGCACACATGACATGCCTCCTCGGTGAATAAAATCCCGACTCCCGAAAGCGGCCTGTGTGGCCTGCATCAGGGATTCTCTGCTGTCTCCAACTCTGCAAACATCTTCTTTTGCCCATCTCCCCCTCAATCAGTCTGAGCTGTTTCCAACTGACTTTCTTCTAGCAACCTGCCCCTGTGTTTTCAGAGCAGGAACTGACTTTCTTCTAGCAACCTGCCCCTGTGTTTTCAGAGCAGGGCCTTACACTCTGCCTCAAGTGCTCTTCTTCCAGATCTACATACAATTTGCTTTGGAACTTTCTGAGATCTCTGCTCACAATCACCTTTTTGGAGAGGTTCTACTCACCACTATCTCCAAAATATCACCCTCTGTTGTGCTCTGTCTCCTCATCCCTTCCCATGGCCTTTAATTACTTGTTTACTATGTCCGTCCTTCCCACGTCAGTCTTTTTCATTCACATGCAGGCTTCTTGGGGACAGAGCGTGCCACTGACTGGTGCTCAATGAATTCTATCCATTGGATGAGTGAATACATTATGATGTTTTATTATGTGTTAATAACCATAGGTTTAATCTTGTTTACAAATGCGGACATATGTAAGGAAAAGTGAGAAGGAAAATAGCAAAGCTTCTTTCCCTTTTCCTCCCATCACAGGGTCTCTCTAATGACAGAGGATACGGAACCCTCCACAGAGTCATGAAGGTTTCTGAGCCATCCAAGGCTAGACAGCCTCTGAAATGGCCTTCAAAAAAATTATGTCCATAAGAAAATTATGGCAGTAGGGGAGGTCTGATCTTGCCAGTGCCTGTTTTTGCCTCTAGCTTTCAAGTTGCCTTAATTATTCCCGGGCTTAGGCCTAGGCACATTTGGAAGACATTTAGGTTATAGTTTAAGTGATAACAGCCCTTCCTCAGAACTCAACCACCTTTGTAAAGCTAATGAGAGACTGCTGGGCTAGGGGGAGAAAAAGAGCTTAAATTCTGCTAAGGTATAGACTGGTCACAAGATAAACAACTCCCCCAATTACTCCTGCAGATAATAGCTCTATAGTTGACTGGACCTTTGAAATGGCTTTTCAGGTTTTTTGCATCTCTGACACTGATGGCTGCACCTGGACCTGCCAAACCACCTGTATAGCACCCACCACTCAGGAGCAATTCAGCTCACGAGACAGCTTCAGCCGCTTATGAGTTCATCTCCATCCCAACCAATCAGCAGCAAACACCCATTTCCTAGCCACTGCTGCACCTTCTCCTAAACTGCCTTTGAAAAACCCTCAACCTACGAGAGCCTTCAAAGAGATTGATTTAAGTAATAACTCCATGTCCCACATGGCCTGGCATCAATTAAACTCTTTCTTCACTGTAATAACGTGGTCTGTATTTGTGCAGCAAGCAGGAAAAACCCATTGGGCAGTTAAACCTCTTTCCCTCATAATAACAGAAACCCTTCCTTTGGATTGGCAGGACACACCTGTTAGCCTGAGATAACTCCTGTTAGCCTGAGATAACACTCCTAGTTGTCCATAGTGTGGGTAGAATGTGTGGGGTTCCATGTGCCCTGGTGATCAAAGCAGGGGTGCTGAGAGGACACTGAGCCCTCAGGGTAGGACCAGGAGCCTGTGGAATAGAGGAACGTGGGAGCCAGAGGCAGAGGCCAGACAGGATCAGTGGCACATCACCACAGCCCAATCTACTGAGAAGAGCAGCTCTGCGGCTCAGGTCACCAACGACCAGAGACCCTAAGGCAGATTGTATTATCCGAAAGTGGCCGCAGGGATATTTCCCATTCCACACGCTCTTGCAAAGGGATCTTGACAATATTTGCCCTGAGCATTCTGAATTATGTTCCCTTCCTTGGAATATGAGTGAGCTTGTAACTTGCCTGCAATCTGGACAGTGCAGCAGAAGTAACTTGTGTGCTTCCCTAGACTGGGTCCAGAAAGGTGATGACCACGGGGATACTTGCTTTTGAAGAGCTTGGTTTTCACGGAAACAGATTTCTGCCTTTACGCAGCCTCCCCATTAGCTGGGGAGGAAGCCCTAACTAACCCAGGGATCACATAGAGGTGCCTGGGTACCTGGCCAGGATGTAGCCATTCCTTTCCTCTGGTCTCAGCTTCAGCCACAACCTGTGGGCAGTTCATTGAGAAACCACAAGCCAGAGGAGCTCCTCCAACTTCAAAGCACAGAAGCTATGAGACACAATCCAGTCGCTGTTCCTTTACTCACCACATCTTAGAATGACTTGTTATGCAGCAATAGCGACTGGAATAGGCTCCCTTGGGCATAGTTACGGGGGAGGTTAGGCACCTGGCAGACCCACACACCACCGGGGGAGAAAAAAGAGGAAGAGGAAATTAGAAAAAAAAATCATTTATTAAAAAGAGAGTTCTTTAATAAAATATGTTTATTCTAAAGAGATAGAATAACAGAATGTTTAAGCCAGAGGAATTTGAGACATGTATAAAACTGGCATTTAAAATAGTTCTTACTCCAGTACTTGTTGTGGTAAGATACCTTTGGGAAGATCAGACTCAGAAAAAGTAGAAAGCTAGTGTAAAATTACACATAAAGTGTTAAATATAACCATATAAATAGAAAATGTCTAGCATAGAAAAAGGCACATAGTGGATATTAAATTAAAGAGTTAATATTATTACCATTGGCACTGTTACTACTATAGTAAACAGCTGTTCACCGCCTCCGGATGACCTCCTGACGACCTCCTGATGACCTCCTGACGACCTCCTGACGACCTGATGACCTCCTGACGACCTCCTGACGACCTCCTGATGACCTCCTGACGACCTCCTGACGACCTCCTGACGACCTCCTGATGACCTGATGACCTCCTGACGACCTCCTGATGACCTCCTGATGACCTCCTGACGACCTCCTGATGACCTCCTGATGGCCTCCTGACGACAGCCACATATACATGGATAAGGCAAATGCTGATCTGGAATCCATTTACAATAAAATTTAAAAACTAAGGGAATGTTCATTCTCTATGTCCACTTGAATAGAAGAATTAGTATCTATTTACAAAAAGAAACATACTTGCAATCCTCAAAACTCTAAATAAATAAACCCACGAGGTAATTAATTATTACTAGAAAGAGGAATCATGGAAAAACTCATGCATTTTGGTGTAACAATTGCATACTGATTACTAGAATTGTTTGTAGTCTCTTACATTCCAACAACCTTTCAAAGCAGTCAGTGAACCTATACTCTGAAGTTGATGAGGCAAAATGCTTCTTTATGAGAAGTAACATGATTTTGGTAATAACATCTTTAACATCTCAGTTGACACCATCATGCCCACTGAGCTGAAGGAAATACTGAATTATAGAACTTTTTAAAAATACCATCAAAGGTACTTTTCTTAACCTATGAGAATGCCGATCCTTATCTTTGATTGGCAGTGCATACTCGTGGTCAAGTTTATTATCTGGGAAAGTTCTTATTGCAGTGCCTTGTCACGGCGAATTTGAGTTATTAATCACATGATTTGACATCAAATGTATCTCACTGATGATGTCTCTTAATAGGATTAAGTTATACTTCTAAATTTTTACACCAAAATATTCAGATTGTCAATTTATGAAGTGAGATATAATATTGTTATCACAAATGTATGTACATTTTCTTTATCCTGAGTATTTAAGCTATCTCCCTTCTATAATACAGTTTTGAAGGATGCTGCATGAAAGGAGAAGAGTCATATGACTTTTGATGATCACTCTTTTTTGCATACACTGTTTAAAATGCATACTAAACATTTACTGAATGCCTGCCATTTGTACAATGCTACCCTAATAGAAGCTTATTGTATATACACATGTTGCATATGTGTGTGTGTGTGTGTGTGCATGTATGGCAGGGGTAAGGTGACAGAAAACCCAAAGAATGATAAAAAGTGGAAAGGATTCATGAGGAAGGGGATGTGAGTGAAGATACGACAATCTTTGGCAAAGCATGGGATTAACCTATCATGAGAATCCAAACTGTCCAATTAAAGTGAAAGCATCAAATAATTTTAAATATTAGAACTGTCATGGCTCTACTCGTGTCTGGGAGTAAGACTGAGAGCTGTTAAAGAAAATGTTTTTAAATCCTGTGCGGGTAACTTGATTAATGGAAGATACTCAAGACAGCAACCAATTTATTTTAGAAAATAAGCCAACATAAGTGGACACATCAGTGAACAATGACAAAATGCTGTCTAGTAGCTACACCTTTCCTCACTGTGAATAAACTGTGCAGACTGAGAGGCTCCTTGGAAGGCCCAGGGTAACAGCTGACTTTGCGCATGACCTATGGACTCGTTGGTGCTGAAAGTCAAGCCTGCTGTGGACATACTGTTCTAAGACTGCTGGAGGGAACCTCATGTTCACCACAATACATTTATCGATCAGCTGGATGCCTTCATTCATTACTTCGTTTATATTTCTCTAGCTATAGAATCATGCAGTAAATAAATGGAGTAAGGCAGTAAGATGCAGTGCAACCAGCAGGGACTGGTTAAATCATTCATTCTTCTCAATGAGAATGTGTCTCCTATACCAGGCTCCGGAAGGACAGTTGGTAACTAGCTGGCTGAGATCTAAGAGAGGAGGCTGACACATGGACACACATGGGGAATCTTGGGATGAGAGCTACACAAGAAACGCTCCTGCAGAGGACAGGGGGAGCCCAGTGGATGGAGAGACCTACATTTTTGTGGGCTCCAGAAAGACTACAGGAAATGATACAACTACGAAGGGCTTGGGGTGAAGAGACAGTATGATAAAACCACAGAGGCACAAGAAAACATTGTCACAGTGGAAGATCCTTTAAAAAAACTAATTTCAGGCAATTGAATATGTTAATCAAAATAAGGCAATTTTGTTGCTTTATGATGTTATTTTTTAAAGGAAATATTGTGGTCTTAATTAAAATTTTCAGTGTGCTGTGTGCCATTTCCCCTCTTATAGTAATGTGAAGACATTTGTTTGAACTATTATCACAGAGAAGACAAGGTGATTCCACGCATGTAAACCATACTAGTTTTTCAGATAGATCTCTTTTTTTTTTTAGTGTTTCTCTCCTCTTTTGAGTTCATATTTTTCAAAAGCAGAAATATGCAGAGCTGATTAATGATTTTTCTTCTTTTACTATTTACACTAATCTCTTCCCCATTGCCTATCAGAAAAATTACAGATAATTATTATGAAAGTATTTAATTAATGGCAAATAATTTAGATAAATGAAAACTTGCTGATATTATCATCAATTCGATGTATCGTCTTAGGGCAGTTATCCCCAACCAGATCTACTCTCACTGATTTGAGAAGACAGAGAGAAGCTGGACTGAGGCATCATCACTGACTTGGAGGAAAGGAGAGAAACGAGTACAAGGAGCTCTTATTGTCATCAACCCACAGAATGACCTTGGGTTTACGGCCTCACCAGGCATCACATTAACCACAGGTAATGCAAGAAGAAACAGCAGTCCCAACCCTCACCACGTATTTCATGGAGATGAAGGGAGAGTTAATGAGAAAATGTTAGTAAAACATTTTAAGCTCCTTTGTAGGAAGACACTATGTAAATACAGAGCAATAGTATCAGTCATTTTAATGGGTTGGAGATTTTTACTGCTTGAGAAAGATACCTTGTTTGAGTTATGCTGGTCTTGCATTGCTGTATATCCTTTGCTTTATAACATAGCACAGGTGTGTTAAACTTCTGAATTTCTATTATCTCTGCATATTGGGGATGTGGCTTTCTCAACCAGCAGCTCTGCACTTCAAGTTCCAAAGGGAAGGTTCGATACTGAATGGCTTTTGGATTCCATGGTGATGGGCCGTGTGCTGAGAGATGTATTATTTATTGTCACTATGCATAAAAGAAAATCACAATGAAAAAGGCAAATGCTGACTAGAGAATAGAACCTGTCAGCCAGGTCAGTGGCTGCAGAAATCCCAGGGCAAGCATTCTTACTGCAATAACTCTGCGGTCCCACTCCCCTTACTCTCTCAAGCAATAAAAGGCCAAGAAATCATTAGAGGTTCAACCAAGGAGCCAGGCGTTCCAGGATGACAATGCACTGCTCACTTCACATAACTGTAAAGAGTTATGCTGGAACTCTGAATAGGAAGGCAGTGTGATGCATTTCTTGAGCAACCAGATTTTAGCAACGTGTTTCAAACAGTGCAATTTCAGATCATAGTTTGTGTGAATATGTCCAGAGGGGCACCGCTCACCTTTTCTCTGGCAAATAGACCCATGTGGGCAGTGCTGCTGGAAAAAAAGTTTTGAAGTAAGAACCAGTTTTATTTTACATCTGCTGCGACACACATTAGTAATAAGCACTGGTCCTTGCAAATCTCCGTTTGAATCGCATTGGAAACACAACAATCAGTGTGAGAACTGGCCTCATGTTTCCTCTGCCTTTCAGGTTTCTCGGGATATGGCACCGACTTCCCTCATGTTGTTATTGGTCATGTTTCTCTATCACTTGGCTCACTTCTCTGTTTTTCCCCTTCCACCTCCTTCTGCCTTCCAGGCTGACTTACAGTGTCCACCCCAACCACCATCACCCCTGCCTCACTCGGCTTTGCTCTTCCTGACTCAGGGAAAATTCTGCTTCAGTTCACCTTCTCTCCAGACAGATTCCCAGACCACAGCATCTCTCAAAACTGCTCCGTCTCTGAAACTGGAAATGCTGACATTATTTTCCTATCCCTCTCTTTCCTTATCTTATCTCTTTCCTGTCCCTCAGCCCTTCTCCCCTCCTATGCCTTAGGCTTCTGTTACCATGGCCTTTCTTCACTTCATTCTGACCTGTTCTCATAGTCCTGGGCCCTCCCACGACTTAAAGTCCCTTCCCGCCTAGCCTGGACCTCGCAATCTGGTAAGAGCGCTCTCACCAGTGCCCGCCATTTTCCTGTGTCTCTGTCTTTCCACTGCCAAGACTTAATCTGTTTAAAAATGGGGTCAACTCCTGGGTCTCCGGGTTCTTGTTTCCTCTTAGAAAATATCACATAGCAGTGGTGATGGCACCAAGACACTTGTGCAAGCTCCAATCTCAGCCCGGTTCTCCAAACACTTTGGGAAACTCCAACTCCCTGATTTTTCTTTCTTCTCATGTTCCCTCATCATGTTTGCTTTGTCCTTTCCAGCAGATGACTTTTAACATGCGAATCCCTGAAAATCAGAGACATGGGCTTCCCTAGCTTCTCTTACGTCAAGCCCCAAATCTATATTCACAACTTTGACATCAGGGGTGATACTGAAAATATTCAGCGATCAGGGAAGAACGGGCACTGAGTGATGAGAACTAGAATGCACGTTTCGGAGGCCTTCTGCTGGGAAGGATGTGGGCTGGAATGGCAGATACGATGTGGAGAGAGCTTGGCGTGTCAGCCCTCAGAGCCACAGCCACACCACCACCATTGTGAGAGCACTGCAGTATTTCACACACAGGCATGGCTGAACCAGTGGGCACTGGACGGGTGTCAGCTCCGGTGAATTTTTCCTCCCATTACAGAGAAAGACCCTCCTCCAAACACACCTGTGCACACCTCTGTGGAAGGCTCACTCTTGCTCTGGGCTTTTGTTAAGCGCTCCCTCCCTCCTCCTCTGGGCCGCAAAATCTAACCACCTACCTGTCTACTGCTCATGTTTCTCCTTGTCCGAAAAGTACTATTAACTTCAGCACTATCTTTTTATTTTCAGCCTCCTTAGAAGAGTTAGTCAGATGAGTTGATCTTTCAAAGGCAAGGTTAAGACTTGACATTTAATTTCAACTCACAACAACATGGCTCAGCTCGTCCTTTTCTGAAGAAACAGTTTTAGCATAACCACCTGTGCACTCCCAACTAGTAACTCACAGGCTTCCATTTCCATAGCATTCTGTCTGACACATTGGGAATATTTACCCTGCAAATCCTCTTCTTTCCTTGGCACTTTCTCTTTTTTGGTTTCCGTGACACACTTTCTCAGACTTCGTTTCCCTCAGGACATTACTTTCTGGTCTCCTCGTGTGGCAGTCCTGTCTTCGTCTGTCCCTTAAAGGTGGGTGTTCCTGAAAGGTGTGCTCTCAGCCTACCCCGTGTGTCCTTCCCTCACTTCCGGGCCTATGGCGTCCGAGGCTACAGCTCCGGGCACGCTGCCAGCCCCGACGCCAGCACACACAACGGCCCTGCTGCAGGAGCACACCCACACCTCACCACGGTTCCTTTGCTCCTCTCCCCTCCTTCTCAAATGTTGGTTAACTTAGCCACTTCACCTGCCTTTCGGACCCACCACTTTAATTGAGGCCCTCTTACACCTTCTGATACTTTGGCTACTTTCTGTATTAATACATCATCTCTCCTGCCATTGTTTCCATTTCTAAAACTCAGAATTATAATTATGCACTGTGGAGCAAACCTTTCAAACCTTTCCATTACACACACACACACCCACACACACACACCCACACACACCCACACACGCGCACACACACCCACACATGCGCACACACACCCCCACACCCACACACACACACCCACACCCACACACCCACACACACACCCACACACACCCACACCCACGTGCACACACACACGCACAAACCCTTCAAACATAACCTTCCAAAGACTAGCTTTCAACTTACTTTTCAAACTTCCCTGACCAATATTCTAGCTAACCTTAGTTTCTTCCTGTTTCCCACACATACATCTGTGTGTTATGCACCAAATTGTTCCCTCACAATTTATATGTTGAAACCTTAATGTTTATTTGGAGATGGGGACTTTTAATAAGATAAATAAGGTTAAATGAGACCATAAGTATGGGGCTCTCATCTCTTAGAACTAGCTTTCTTACCAGAAGAGGCAGAGACCCTAGCAATGTTCACACAGAGAGGAAAGGCCATGTGGGGACATAGCAAGAAGGCACCTGTCTACAAGCTGAGAAGAGAGGCCTCAGGAGACACTAGCCCTGCCAGCACCTTGATTTTGGATTCCAGCCTTCAGAACTGTAAGAAAATAAATTTCTGTTGTTTAACCTGTCTGTTGGTTTTTTTTATTATGTCAACACTGGCAGACTAACGCACTGCGCCTTTGCCCATGCTGTTCTCTTCAAAAGTGTGATATATCTACATCCTGTACATCCTCCAGTGCCCAGGTTCAACATAGTTTCTAGGGCCAAGCCTTTCCTCCCCTCTCCCCAGCCATCCTTGGAAGGCTGGTAATTCTGGTCACAGCACCAGTGTTTGGGTGATGGTGGGGTATTGACTTAGCTCATGGGTAATACCCATGTTCCATTCTAGATGGTGAATTCATAAGAAAAGGTATTGGGTCTCATTTAGGTGTAGAAAGTTAGTATAGGGAAAGAGAAACACATAGGAGGAGAATCTCAGGATTTACACTTGGAGAGACAGAATACTTCCGAATGATGACGTGGTCTGGGATGCATCCATAAGAAGTAGGTTAACTGAAACAAAAGAAAGTTCTGAATTTCCAAGAGCAAAGCTTTCTGAAGCCAGTGTGGTGCTATTAAGAATGAATGTATTTTCGTCAGACGGGGTGGCTCATGCCTTTAATCCTAGCACTTTGGGAGACTGAGGCAGGTGGATCACTAGGTCAGGAGATCAAGACCGAGACCATCCTGCCTTACACGGTGAAACCCTGTCTCTACTAAAAATACAAAAATTATCTGGGCGTGGTGGCGGGCACCTATAGTCCCAGCTACTTGGGAGGCTGAGGCAGGAGAATGGCGTGAACCTGTAAGGTGGAGCTTTCAGTGGGCCAGGATTGAGCCACTGCACTCCAGCCTGGGCTACAGAGTGAGACTCCATCTCAAAGATATATATACACACACACACACACACACACACACACACACACACACACACACACTAGAAAATAGGGAGATAATGAAGAGAAATGGTAGCTTGGAAGAAAGAGGAGAAAACCATAATACTAGGCTGGGCACAGCGGCTCACACCTCTAATCAGCACTTTAGGAGCCTGAGGAACACCTGAGGTCAGGAGTTCGAGACCAGCCTGACGAACACGGTGAAACCCCGTCTCTACTAAAATACAAAAATTAGCCGGGCGTGGTGGCGGGCACCTGTATTCCTAGCTACTCAGGAGACTGAGGCAGAAGAATCTCTTGAACCTGGGAGACAGGGATCACAGTGAGCCAAGATCGCGCCACTGCACTCCAGCCTGGGTGACAGAGCAAGACTCAGTCTCAAAAAAAATAAATAAATAATAAGAATGTATTTTAAACATTTTATTTGCAGATTGTTTGTTTCTAGTATACATAAATATTATTAAATTTCTATACTGATTTTTGTGACTTGTAAGTTCTGCTACCTTATTTTTAGGTTTCTTAATATTCTGCAAACAAGATTCTATGTCATTGATGACACTTTACTTTTTTTCTCCCCACTTTCTTGTGAGTTTTGTTTCTTTTTCTTGCCTTACTGTCCTGACCAGAACACCCAGTGAAATATTAAACAAAAGTGGTGAGAATGAAAATCCTTGCCATGTTTCTGATGTTGTACCAAGCAATCAGTATTCAGCTATTAACTGTGAAGGTGTCCACAGGAATTTTGTAGATTACTTTTATTCAGTTCTTTTTCTGGAATGTTGAGAACATATTTTTAATGAGGGTTGAGTATCTCCAGTGTCTTTTTTCTCCCTATCAATGGAAATGATCATATAATCTCCTTTATTTACTTAATATGTCAAATTGCGTTGATGGATTTAGATATTAAACCAATTTTATATTGCAGAGATAATGCTTAGTTATTCAGAATACATTAAATGATATGTATTGTTGAATTTATCTTGTTCACATTTGATTAAGAGGTCTTGCAGATATCTTTAAGAATATTGATCTACATGGTTTTTTAAAATTTATTTGTTTGGTGTTGGTATTATGGTAATATTGGACTCAAAAAATAAATTGGAAGGTATTACTATTTATTTTCTGGAAAAGTTTGTATAGACGTTTCTATTATTTCTATAAGAAGCAACAATGAAATAAATTTCTGTGAAATTTATAAAAAGCTATAAATTTACCTCTAAGTGCTGCTTTATCTATATGACAATTTTTCTCATATTTTTATTTTCCTTCAGTTAAATACATTTTAATTTCCTTGAGATTTCTTCTTTGACCAGTGGATAAAAGTATGTTATTTGGTTTTCAGTTCAATTAATTTGTTATTAATATATACTGTTTTTCTCTGTTGTTAGTGGATATATTCTTTATTATATTAATCCTTTAAAATTTTTGAGATGTGTTTTACAGCCCACCATGTTGTCTACTTTATGTCAATCTTGTATGTGTGGTTGGAAAAATAGGCAAAATCTTGAGTTATTCCAGAGAATTTTTTCTAAGTATCAATTAGGTTAAAGAAATTTATATTCTTGTTGAAGTCTTCTGTATTCTTATAATATTTTTGTACTACTTTTATAGATTCCTAGAGAAAAGTACTAAAATTTTTAATTTTTTCCCTTATTTTAATTATGTCATGTTTTGTTGTAATTATTTTGGACATCTGTTTTTTGATGGAAGAAAATTTATAAATATTGCATCTTCCTTCCCTGAGACTCTTTTACCATTACAAAATATCTCTTTGTCACTGTAAATATTTCTTACTTTTAAGTGTATTTTCATTGCTTTTTAAAAGATCTAATAATGTTTGAAGTTTGTTTGGAATATTGAGTCCATTTACATTTAAAATGATTGTCAGTAGGGTGGTGAGACTGACATTTTGTTATTTGTTTTCTATTAGTCTTATTTCTCTTTTTTTCCCTCTTCCTCTTTTACTGCCCTTTTCTGTATTGAACAGGCATTTGTAGTGTATCTTTTTAACCCCACTACTGAGTAGTTAGCTGTAGATCTTTGATGTTTTTTCAGAGTTGCTATAGTGATGACAATATTATTTTAACTTATCAAAATCGACTTAAAGTTGACTTATTTCTTATAGAATATAGAAAATTTGCTTCATTCAATCTGCCTCCGTTTTATTATATTCAAATATTGTATGCAAACACATAAAATAAACTGAAAAAGAAACACTGTTGTAACATTTGCTTTACACAATCATATGTTGTTAAAAAATGAAGAGATAAAAGAATGTACATACAGACATTTATGTGTGAATATGTGTGTGCACGTGTGTCTAATATTTCCTGTTGCCCAGACATTTTCCTTTTCAGTGCTTCTAATCCATTTTTCTTCATGGAAGGTCTCATCTGGTTCACTCTCCCTCAGACCTGAAGGACTTAACTGAATGATTTCTTGTATGTAGGGCATACCTGTTAGCAACTAATTCTCCTAAGTTTCTGATAAGATAGAAGCGTTTTATTTCATTTTCATTTATGCTAGGTAGTATTCTTGAATATGGAATTCTTGGTGGATTTTATGTCTATCTAATGTTTTCTGTCTACTTTTTTTCTGAAGTTAACCATTATTTATTGTTCTTTCCTTTATATGTGATATATTATTTAATTTTTCTTTTCATTATCTATTGTTTACAAGAGAGAGTGTGTCTGTGTGTCTAGTCATAATTTTCTTTGCATTTATTTTATTTAGGGTTTGGTGAGCTTCTTTGACCTACAAATTTAAAATTTTATAAAAGTCAAGAAGCTTTTGGCCATAACTTAAATTTTGTTTTCTGTTCCCTAATGTCTTTTGAGAATTTTAGTTATTGCTTTCTTGAAATTAGCCCTCAGATTACTGAAGCTCTTGTTTTCCTTCATCTTAAAAACAATTTATTCATATTAGATTAATTCTATTCATCTAACTCTGGGTTCATTTATTCTTTCTCTTGCCATCTCAAATCTGCTGTTGTAGCCTGGAGTTAATTTTTTTCATTCCATACATTGTCCTTTTTAAATCTCTAGAACTTCCACTTCTTTTTCCATATTTCCATTTTCCCATTGAGAGTACCTATTTTCTCATATTTAGCAATTTATTGTCTTTTATATGAAAATAACTCATTTGGGTCATTGAATCTTTTCAGGATGTTTGTTTTGAAGTCCTTTGTACCAAATTTAACATATTTGCCCACCCAGTGTCAGTTTCCATTGACTCTTTATTTTTTCTGAATATGCCTGGTACTTTGCTGGCATATTTTCTATCTAGTGTCTTTCATTAAACATTGAACATTGTAGATAACACACTGTATTATATAATTTTTTCTCTGAGTGTTGTTAGTTTTAAATTTTGTTTTGATTTGCTTCAATACTCAATTAACTTGCCTGGACACAAACTATATACAAGCGTGCAACCACTAATGCCTCACTCATACCAGGATTTTTGTTTGGGTGTTTGTTCATGGCTAACTTTCTGGGGCTTTCTTTCAGCTCTATTGCTTAGTGATGATGCAGTTATTTATGCAGAGGCTATGCCGAAACACCCCAAGCCAGAAAGATTTCCACTCTTTGTCACTCAGGCATGGCTCAGGTTCAGGAACACAGTCAAAGATCAGCGAATTCACATTTCTTTCCAAGGATTCACTTTTGCTGTGCTTTCTATCGTCTCCACACACATGGATAGTTCGGTAGTTGTGCGATGATCTGTTTAGGGTCTCATCCCTTTTATGGGGCTTCTCTATGTGACTGAGGCTTTCTTATTTCAAAAATATCATCCTTAAATGTTTGGCTGCTTTATTGTTTACCTCAAACCTCGTCTACCACCTCTAGCTGGTAAAGGCATGGATTACACTGCCTAAATTGGGGGAAGTCGGGAATATTCCTAGGCAAAAACCCCCAAAGCTGACCTTTTTACTTGATGTGGTAAAGCAGTTTTTCGTAACAAACATTTGTCTCATTGTTGCTGGACTTTGGTCACTTTCCAACGCCCTCAAAGGATTCTACCATTTTTGTTCTGTTTTCATATTAACACTCTATAGATTGGAATCGCCTGCATTCTTTATGCTGCTCTTAAAAAAGTAGAATCCGTTTAAAAAAAAAATAGTCTTCAACTTTATCGAAAATGTTTTCTAAGAAGCAGAAGTGGATTTCCTACTTTCCTCTCTTACCACTCACAATTCCCTAATGGTTGAACTAAAACTTTTAATTATTATGACTAGCAAAAATAGTAAACTGATTACACTGCAAATATGAAAATACATGCAAGACATCATTATTGATTATTCTAAATTTTACTTGCCTACTTAAAGGGTCCTTTGCAGTGCTGACTGTTCTCTACAGAGCTCCTTTTGAGTGCTTTGACCATGTTAATTCATTCAAAGCCACAAAAATGACCAATGACCACTCCTAAGGAGCTTTCCCTTCCTTCCAGTAGGTATCTCTACAACTCATGCCTGCTTTAAACATGTAGAGGCTCTGAATTACGTTTTTTAATTCTGAGGGTTGTTAGAATTTTGTTTTGTTTTGATTTGCTTGCCTGAACTCAAGCTACAAACCAGTGAGCGGCCATAATCCACAATGTCATTTATATATATATACACACACACACACACATTTTCAGTATTTTAATATTTCTGGTATTTCAAGAACCCCTGACCTGTCAAAATTAACTCCTGTGAGCAAAGAGCATGGGGTCTTGTTTATATTTCTAAATTGTAGCATAGTACTAAAAAAGAGAGACGATATTAAATAAAAATCTTATTGACTAAATGGATCATTACTTTGCTTTCACCTGGTTGATCTATCAGCCTTATCTTCTATTATTATACTCACGTTGTTCATGTTCTACGTTCATCAGCAGAACAAGGTTCCAAAGAGAATGTTCCAGTTCTAGGAGAGGGGAATAGGAGATGTTGGAACATACGTCATGATGCTTCATTCAGAAACCATGCTCACTTAACTAGTATTAAGTATTGAAAAAAAAGTTTAAAAAACTAAGTTATTTCAGATTTTACAAGCTTAGGAGCTCTGCAGTAGCATAACAGAAAATATCTTCCACTTTTATTATATTTTATGTCTCATTCTACTTATAACTAAACAAAAGGATTTCTTATCTAACTGCGATGAAACAATATGTTGCGTGACTCACATGGGACTCCTCACACATATTTTCAGAAAAAGAAACCTCACAATGGTTTGTATCATAATCTGCAACATTCTTGACATAGTTCTGTTGGTTCTTTAATCCTCCAACTTGTTGCTAACTTGACCATACATATCTGTTTTGCATTGTTTTTCTTTGGAAAACAAAAAAGGCAGCTTTAGCAAGGCAGTACATTACTTTTGTAAAATTGCCTTCTGGTAATTAACTTTTTATATATTACAAAAGGTAGTTATTGATACACAAGCATATTTCTTTGTGTTTCTTCTTTCAATATTAAAGCAATCTAAGGAATCTTGGATGTTCTCTTCATGCTAATTTTCTGTGAACATGTTTCTATTAAGATCAATTGCAGTGCCTTTCTCTTAAAAGGATTCCAGATAAACAACAGTAAATCATGCAGGTAGCTTTCCGATATTGCAAATCTGCATAGGAATAACAGTAAACAATATACTGAAATCAGGTCTCTGAAACTCTGGAGAGTAAAATCAATTCAGAGGACATGCAATAATGAGCCGCACTGCAAAGCTAGGATTAGTAAGGATATTTTTGCTCTGGAAATATATCTGTCAATTTTCTAGATTTATTTTTATTGCAATATGGCTGAAAATTTTATTTCAAAATATCTACCAAAATACGACTGAACATGCTCCATATCAAAATGTAGCAGAGACAAACTAATGCAAATACATATTATCTCAACCTAGTTAACTGAGAAATTCTTCTCTTAGGTATAAGTAAAATAAAAACACTTACATTTATTACTCCTGCTTTACACAAGTTTTTTCCCATAGAAATCATATTCAATTACTGCTATTTTTTAAGTTTGACATTAATAAACTACTAAAAATGGGCATGTATAAAACAGGAAACATTATTTTGTTTCTTACACTCTGAGGCCAATTAATTAAAGACATTTTATTAGCTCAGGCAATTTTGGCCACTGCTTTAGCTCCATGTCATTTTCTTAGGTTTCTGTTCATGTTTTGCTTGACAAAAAAAAAAAAAAAAAAATTACCCACATTTAAAAACTGGAGTTAGCATCTTTTCAAACAAAAATTCATTCAGGTAGTGCCAAAGATAACTTTGCAACTTTTTTTTTTTTTTTTTTTTTGAGACGGAGTCTCGCTCTGTGGCCCAGGCTGGAGTGAGCGGCGCCATCTCGGCTCCCTGCAAGCTCCGCCCCCCGGGTTCCCGCCATTCTCCTGCCTCAGCCTCCCGAGGAGCTGGGACTACAGGCGCCGCCACCTCGCCCGGGTAATTTTTTGCATTTTTAGTAGAGACGGGGTTTCACCGTGTTAGCCAGGATGGTCTCGATCTCCTGACCTCGTGATCCACCCGCCTCGGCCTCCCAAAGTGCTGGGATTACAGGCGTGAGCCACCGCGCCCGGCCAACATTGCAACTTTTAAGAAAGATGGAGAAATGTAATCTTTAACGGTAAAACAAATAATTCCTCAGACTAAGTGCCAAACTCCTTTCACTGGAGACCAAATTCAATTACATTCCAAAGAATCGTAACTCCATAATGAATGTTTTACAAAACGATTACTGTTAGGCCTGGGAGCCCAAGCCAAGCCATCGCATCCCCTGTGACTTGCAGGTACACGCCCAGATGGCCTGAAGTAACTGAAGAATCACAAAAGAAGTGCAAACGCCCTGCATGGCCTTAACCGATGACATTCCACCACAAAACAAGTGAAAATGGCCGGTCCTTACCTTAAGCGATGATATTATCTCGTGAAATTCCTTTTCCTGGCTCATCCTGGCTCAAAAAGCTCCCCCACTGAGCACCTTGTAACCTCCACTCCTACCCGCCAGAGAACAACCCCCCTTTGACTGCAATTTTCCTTTACTACCCAAATCCTATAAAATGGCCCCACCTTTATCTCCCTTCGCTGACTCTCTTTTCGGACTCAGCCAGCCTGCACCCAGGTGAAATAAACAGCCAGGTTGCTCACACAAATCCTGTTTGGTGGACTCTTCACACGGACGCGCATGGCAATTACCACTACAAGGTAAGTGGAAATTAGCTCCCAAGGTTAAATTCTGAAGTTACTGCAGAGTTCTTGTTAATGTTATGAAAGGACACAAAGATAGATGTGTACCTGCCCCCCACCTGCTACACCCTTGTTCTACTCTCTAATCTTTGCACATACCAGAGATTTCGTAAGTTCTGTGAGTACCTGGTTTTCTGCACGTACCAGAGATTTTGTTTTGCACATACCAGAGATTTTGTAAGTTCTGAGGCAAGGTCACAAGACGTGTTTAAGTAAGATAAACTCTTGCTGCCATAAACCTGCTCTCCCGCCTCAAAGTTTGAACCAAAATATCAGAAATGGCGGGAACCAATCATAGTTAGCCAAATCGCCTTGTTCAAACACTAGCCAATCATATATCTGATTTGTATAATAACTCTATGCCCACTTTTCTTAGACTATATAACATTGTTCGGAGCTCAGTGGGGGAGCTCTCCTGCCCCTCTCGTTTCTCGAGCGAGGGAGAGTTCCAGGTTCGAACCTGTAATAAAGATCCTTGCTGCTTAGCTTTGACTCTGGACTCTGGTGGTCTTCTTCGGGGAACAAACGGTCTGGGCATAACAGTTAAAAACAGCCAGCTGGTCAAGTGGAAATTGTTACAACTGCTACAGTCAGTTTTGTGATGTGAAAATTTGTTTTATTTGGTTTTAGCAGCTCTCCACAATGCTTGGAGGCTGAAAGGAGAAGACACTTCTTTATTACTAAATAATCTCACAATTCATAACTATTCCATAATGCAGGGTTGTAGGTGATCATACATGTTTAGTAAGAGAATAAAACTTTGGCATTGTGATCCTTCACAGTGTTCTGACATTCAGGGTCTTATCCCTGATTTACCATCTTTCCTCTACAAAATCACAATACAAAATTTCACTGTTTCAACTAGAGGCTGATGAGAAAACCCAGATAAGTTGGAAAAAAATTCCAACTGAGCAAAGGGATTTCACACTGAATGATCAAATGTGTTTGTTTTGTTTTTCTATGAAAATCTTACACGTGTGACATGAATAGATATTTTATGAGAATTTTCCATTAGCCAAACATTCTTTTTTCTTTACCTTGCTCTAAATAGAAATAGATAGATAGATAATGATAGATTGATAGATAGATAGATAGATAGATTCTAAAATTTAACAAATCTAATGTACCCGGGGATTCCAGCTGAAACATTTTTAGTTCCTTTGGAATTTGTATTATAAACAAAATTACCACAAACTGTAATCACTGTGGCCCTAAACCACAGGGAATCTTTATATATGCCTGAGTGACTGCTTTAATGTGTATTCAGTTTTGTTTTGTTTTTCTTATGGTCTTACTTACATCTGTGACTACATTTTTCTCTCCAGCTAGAGTTTTACTTGTTCATAACATCATTTCCAGAAATAGTGCTACATGGTTTTTTAGTCCTTGAATAACATGTTTACAAAAAAGGAGTATTTTCTGGTATGATCATTTTTCTGGCCAGAGTTTAACAATAAACATTTGTTTTACTCTGGATCCACTGAACAGGAAGACGTCTGCCAAAAATACCTAACACTGAAACCACCTTTGCAAAAATTATATCAGTAAGAACATTATGACAGTGAAAGAGATCTGTGCTAATCCACCCCCCACCTTGCCTTTCCCTTAATTATTCCCGGGCTATTGGGCCAGGATGCCTTTGGAAGTCATTTAAACTATAGTTTAAATGATAATAGGCCTTGGTGGGAAACTCTTTTGTAAGCCGATAAGAGGCACTAGGCGAAGGAGAGGAGCCTGAGGCCTGCTAAGGCAGGGATAGATGATTGCCAGCCATTATTCCACAAGATGTAAGGTACGAAAGACTGGACTTTTGAGACATATTTTCAGATTTTTTGCATGTATCACACCCATGGTCCTACCTAGACCGACCAACCTCGCTCCTGCTCCTAGCCACGATTCAGCCCACAGGAGGACAGTTTCCACCCCCTGTGATTTCATCTCCACCCCAACCAAGCAGCAGTCAGCGCCTGTTACCTGGCCTTTTCCGCCCCTTCCCCTAAACTACCTTTGAAAAAATCTGTGAGCTCTGAAAGAGATGATTTGAGTACAAACTCCACCTCCGAGGTGGTGTGGCCAGCCTTGTGTCTGTCACCCTCTTTTTCTACTACAATCCTGTGGTCTTTCTTTATGCAGCAGGCAGGAAGAGCCCCTTGGGCAGTTACAAGACCAGAGCTTCAAAACACAGGAAGCAATCCTGACAGAATTAAAGGAAGAAATAGAGAACTTAACAAAAGGAAATATTTGAAGTCTTCAATATCCCACTTTTAATAATGAATGGAGGAATGAAGGAGAAAAGCAACATGAAAATGGAAGACTTGAAAGGCAGCGTCAATCACTAACAGAAGGAGTCTGGAATACTTACAAATACGTGGAAATTAAATAACACACTTTTAAATGCTAAGTGAGTCAAAAGAGAATTCACAACAGAAATTATAAAATACTTTTGTCACACGCGTCCGTGTGAAGACACCACCAAACAGGATTTGTGTGAGCAATAAAGCTTTTTACTCACCTGGGTGCAGGTGGGCTGAGTCCAAAAAGAGAGTCAGCAAGGAAGATAGGGGTGGGTCAGTTTTACAGGATTTGGGTGGGTAGTGGAGAATTACAGTCAAAGGGGGTTTTTCTCTTGCGGGGGGCAGGGGTGGGGGTCACAAGGCGCTCAGTGGGGGAGCTTCTGAGGCAGGAAAAGGAATTTCACAAGGTTAATGGATCAGTTAAGGTGGGACAGGAACAAATCACAATGCTGGAACTTCATCAGTTAAGGCAGGAATAGGCCATTTTCACTTCTTTTGTGATTCTTCAGTTGCTTCAGGCCATCTGGATATATACCTGGGTGCAGGTCACAGGGGATATGATGGCTTAGCTTGGGCTCAGAGGCCTGACAACTTTGAGATGAAGCAAAACAAAAACATGTTATAACAAAACTTACAGAATGCTGCTACATCAGTGCTTAGAAGGGAATTTATGACTCTAAACATCTGTATTTAAAAAAGAAAGACCAAAAATCAGTAACCAAATCTTCCATTTGCACAGAATATAAAATAAGAAAAAACTAACCCCAAAGCAAGTAGAAGGAAGGAAATAGTAAAGAATGTAAGAAGAAATAAATAAAGAATAGAAAAATAATTTTAAAAATTAACAAAATCAAACCTGATTCTTTGAAAAGATGAACAGAATTAACAGATATTTAGTTAGACTGAAGAGAGTGGGGAAGAGAAGGCTCACATTATTAAATCAGAAAAGAGAGAGGGGGTTTTCAAAAATAAAAAGGGTTATAATGATTGTCATTGATAATTGTATACTAATTAGTTAGAAAACATGGACAAAAGGGCCAAATTTTTTAAAAGCCCCACAAACTTTCAAAACTGATAGTTTTCATAGAAACGATGCATAGACCTATAACAAGTAGAGATTGAGTTAATTATCAAAAATTTCTTATGAAGAAAAGCCCTCCACCAGACAGATGTTTTAACTGGTGAATTCTCCCAATGTTTAAAGAAATGTGAGTACCAATTCTTCACAAACTCTTCTAAAGAATAGAAAGGGAAAGAATACATTCCAACTTATTCTATGAGGCTAGTATTATCCTGATAACAAAGCCAGATGAAGATACCACAAGAAAACCACTGCCTTTCAAGTCTTCCATTTTCATGTTGCTTTTCTCCTTCATTCCTCCATTCATTATTAAAAGTGGGATATTGAAGACTTCAAATATTTCCTTTTGTTAAGTTCTCTATTTCTTCCTTTAATTCTGTCAGGATTGCTTCCTGTGTTTTGAAGCTCTGGTCTTGTAACTGCCCAAGGGGCTCTTCCTGCCTGCTGCATAAAGAAAGACCACAGGATTGTAGTAGAAAAAGAGGGTGACAGACACAAGGCTGGCCACGCCACCTCGGAGGTGGAGTTTGTACTCAAATCATCTCTTTCAGAGCTCACAGATTTTTTCAAAGGCAGTTTAGGGGAAGGGGCGGAAAAGGCCAGGTAACAGGCGCTGACTGCTGCTTGGTTGGGGTGGAGATGAAATCACAGGCGGTGGAAACTGTCCTCCTGTGGGCTGAATCATGGCTAGGTGGGGCCACAGGAGCAGGAGCGAAATGCCCCTTATGAGGATTGAAAAACCCTCAGTAGAATACTAGCAACTGATAAGGCAACATATAAAAAGATTTCTGTGACACGACCAAATGGAATTTATCTCTAGAATGCTAGAATGGTTCAAAATATGAAATTCAATTATTTTAATATACAACATGAATAACACAAAGAAAAAAAAGATCATTTCAACAGATGCAGAGAAAGCATTTGACAAGATCCAATACATTTTCATTAGAAAAAACCTAAACTAGGGATAGGAAGAAATCCTTAAATTAATAAAAAATATAAAAAATTCCTAACATGATACTTAATGGTAAAATAGTAGTGCTTTCTTCGTAATATTAGGAAGAAAGAAGGATGTCTACTCCCACCATTTCTGTAATGTTGTGCTGTAAATTTAGGCAGAAAAATTGTCAAGTAAAAGAAAAAAAAACACTCAGATGAAAATGAATTTAAAAATCTATGTCTATTTGCAGATGACATGATCTTATATATAGAAAGTTCTAAGGTCACTCTCAAAACATTGTTAGAGCTAACAAACAAATCTATAACTGCATCACAGGTTATAGAATAAATTATTAATATATAAAAGTTAATTATATTCTATACAGTATCAATGAACAATCCAAAAGTAAAATTAGAAAAGCAGTTTGAATTTCAATAGCATTAAAAAATAAAATATATAAGGATAATTTACTAAGAGAAGTTCAAGTCTTGCACATTGAACACTACAAAACATACTTTAAAGAATTTAAAGATGACCTAGATAGGAGAAAATATATCTGTGTTTAAGAATTAGAAAACTTAGCATTGTTAATGTGGAAATTCTACCCAAATTTATCTACAGATTCAAACAATTTCTACAAAAACTCTAGCTGTTTTTTTTTTTTTCAGATATGACATTAATCCTAAAATTTATGTAAATGCAAGAGGCCCTGAACAGCCAATGCAATCTTGAGGAAGAAACATGTTGGAGGACTTATAGTTCCCAATTTTAAAACTTAGCACAAAGCTATAGAAATGAAGACTGTGTGGTACTAGCAGATAGGATAGGCATAGCTCAATGGAATAGAATCAGGGATCCAGGAATAAACCCACACATTAATGGTCAATTGATTTTCAACAAATGTCAAGAAATTCTAGTGCAGAAAGAATAGTCTTCTCTACAGGAGGTGCTGTCATGACAGTTCCCACTTGCAAAAGAAAAAAGAAAATGCAGCTAGGTCCCTACTTAACATCATACAGAAAAATTAACTTGAAATGGATCAAAGACGCGAATGTAAGTGCTGAAACTACACAATTCTTATAAGTATACATAGGTGTAAGTCTTCATTATCTTGGGTTAGGTATTGTTTTCTTAGATAATAAAAACACAAGAAAATGAAACAAAATAGATAAATTGAACTTCATCAAACTAGAACTTTTGGGTTTCAAAGACACCGTCAAAGAAGCAAAAAGACAACTGAGATGGGGGAGAAAATATTTGCAAATCATTTATCTGATAAGGGGCTAGAGACCAGAATGTATAAAAAGAACACTTACAACTTTATAAAAAGACAAAATTAGCCTTACAACTTAATAAAAAGACAACATTTTAGCCACTCAAAAATGGGCAAAGGATTTGAGTAGCCATTTCTTTAAAGAAAATATTAAAGTTGCCAACAACAGATGAGGAGACACCCCACATCATTAGCCAGAGGGAAGTGTACATCAAAGCCACATTGAGACACACTGGACTCCCACTAGGACAGCCATAAAAAAGGCAATTTGACATGTTAGAGAAGATGTAGAGGAACTGGAACACTTTTACCTTACGAGTAACAACATAAAATGCGACAGCTCCCCACATGATTAAACTTAAGAGTTCTGATATGACCCAGAAGCTCCATGCCTCAGTATATATTCAAAATAATTCAAAACACTCGTGCATTGGTTTGGACATGGTTTTCTTGTCCCCACCAAATCTCAATACCCAATGTCGCCTGCTGGGAGGGGGACCTGGTGGAAGGTGTTAGGGTCATGGGAGATCTCTCATGACTAGCTTGGTGCCTTTAGTGGTGGTGAGTTCTTGCTCTCACAAGGCTGTATTGGTTCTCCGGCAGATGACTTTGTTTCTATGACGGTGGCTTGTTATAAAGCCAGGATGACCCTGAGTTTGCTCCCTCTTCACCCATGCCCACTTCCCCTTTGACCTTCTCCATCATGCTTTGCAGCAGCTCCAAAGCCCTCACCAGAAGTTGAGCACAGTGGGTGCCATGATTTCTGTAGAGCCTGCAGAGCTTGAGCAAAAAAAAAAAAAAAAAAAAAAAAATCATTTTTCCTTCATAAATAACCCAGCTTCACGTATTCCTTTATAGCAACATAAAATGGACTCAGACAATATGTTGACACAAAAAGTTTTGCATGCATGTTTCAGCAGCTTTAATCATAGTAGCTAAAAAAAAGGAAGCAACTGAAACGTTCAGCAGATGAATGGATAAGTAAAATGTGGTATATTCCTACAAAATGTGGTATATTCATACAAATATATTAATCAGTCATAAAAAATGTGGCATTGATTCATACGACAACATGAATGAAACTTGACAACTAACCTATGTCAATGAAGTCCAAGACAAAAGGCCACGTATTGTATAATCATTATACTAACATGGAATATCGAGAAGAGGCAAATCCAGAGACTGAAAGACACAGAAAAGTTAGTTGTTTCCTGGGCCAGGCAAGGAGCAAACAGCAAGTGACTATTGACTGGTGTGGGTTTCTCTTTGGGATGGAATGTTCTGGCACTAGAGAGTTGTGATGGCGCCACACGTTCATGAATACACAAAAAAAGCACTGAATTTTTCACTTTAGAAGTTGAATTTTATGGTAGGTAAATTATATTTTCAAGCTTTTCTTGATGATTTGGTCATTTTTCATCTAAAATTGTGTCAAGTACATAATTTTTTTTTTTCCCTGTGGGATAGTCTTCTTAGTGTAGTGTGATAGAAAACATAGACCATTTTACTTTTTAAATGTCTATAATAGTAAAATAAAAAGCACAGCAAGATAGGAGGAAACAAATTTCATCAGTTTTATGCATTTATGTGAATTTAAGTGATGAAGGATTTAAAGGACAGAAAATTGGCAAGAAAGAGCTGTACATAATCATAATCATTGCAATGTTTGAATTTTTTTCTACACTATTACCTTTAATTTTGATGACACTAACTGTCAAAGTTTTTATTTCAGAATATTTCCCCCAAACTCTGGTGATATAACATTATCCAAGGTTCTGATTACTAATTTTTAAATATTCTTGCATTTTAAAAAAGGTATTTGGATTTATTTTCTAATCAAATAATAATATACTCAACAAGAAACTAGATTATTTAAATGCAAAACTCCAGGCAGTTTGATTAATCACATAGTACTATGAAGCAAGCAGGGCATGTAAAAGAGACAAGCCACTAGGAAGCCATAATAATCCTAAATGTGTGTTTACCTGATAAAAGACCTTCAAAATATATAAAGCAAAGCCTATTAGAAATAAAAGAGAAAATAGTCACATTCATAATTTTAGTAGAGAACTTCAAGTTTTCTGTATCAATTGACAGAACAAGTAGAAAATTAGTCAGGGTATTGACAATCTGAAAAAAACTACCCACAGATTGAGCATTTATAGAAAATGCATTTATAGAACACTCAACACAACAGCAGAATAATACACATTCTTTCAAACTGTGTATGGATTTTTCACCAAGGTAGACCATATTCTGGCATAAAACAAACCGTAATAACCTTTTCTAAAATTAAAATTAAACAAACTGTGTTCTCTGGACACAGCAGAATTAAGCTAGAAGTCAATAGTTGACATAGAGGAGGCATATCTGAAAATATTTAAAAATTAAGCCACCCTTTTATGAATAACACATGGGTGAAAGAGGAAGTCAAAGGACATGAAGAAATATTTTGTGTTGAATACAAATAAAACAAAATGTTTCAAAATGTATGAGGTGCTGATAAAACAGTGCTTAGAGGGAAATTTGTAGTGTCAAATACTTCTATAAGAAAATTCAGATATCATTGATTAGATTGCACCTTAAAAAACTAGTAAAAGGAAGTAAATTGAACCCAAAACAAATGGAAAAAAAGAAATAGTAAATATGAGAGTAGAAGTTAATGAAATTGAAAAAATATAGAGTGAAACCCAAAATTGTTTGCTCGAAAAGATCAATATAATTAATCAATGAGTCAGATCAACCAAGAAACAAAAAGAGAAAAGAAAGAAACTGTCAAAACCAGGAATAAATTACGGGACAATTCTACACACCTTGAGGTCATTTAAAGAATGAAAAATAAATAGTAGGAACTATTTTATGTCTTATGTTTTATAACTTAGATGAAATGGACAAATTCCTTGAAAGCTACAAAGTACTAAAGCTCGTGAGGAAGGAATACATAACTCAAATAGTCTATGTATATTAAAGAAACTGAGCTATAGTTAAATACCTTCCAAAAAAGAAAACTCTATCCACAAGTGAATAAATTGGTGAATTCTAAAAAAAAAAAAAAAAAAAACTTAAGGAAAAATATTAAAAACTGTACATAAACTCTTCCTGATAGTACAAGTAGAGGGGGATACTTCCCGACTCGCTTTACGAGATCATAATTATCCTGCTACTAAAACCAGAGAAAGACACTTAAGGATAAGCCAACTATAGGACCTTATATTATCCATCTTGAACATGTGCACAACACCTCTCAAAACAATTTTTGTAAGTAGAAAATAGTGACACATAATTTGGGTAATAGGTCATCACAAAGGGTGTCTTATCCTGGCCAAGCAAGGTTCATTTAAGGTTTAAAATTAAAACAATGTAATTTGCTATATGAATACGCTGAAGAAGTAACACACAGGATCATCTCAATAGATGCCAAAAAATGATCAAAATTCCACCCCCATTCATTACAAAAACTATCAACAAGCTAAGAATATAAGGAAACTTCAACCGTATAAAGTGCATCTACGAACAACCTGGAGTTCACAGTAAAGTATGTTTCTCCTTTTAGCAGTTAAAAAAACAGTGTTTCCAGCTTTCAACAATTATTACTAAAGTTGCTACACCCATTTACACATGAATGTTAGGATGTGCGTAAATGCTAATATCTCACAGATAGGTGTCTAAGAAAGGACTGCCTGGCACACATGACAAATGTATGTTTAAGTTTGTCAGAAGCTGTCAGAGTGTTTTCTAGTGTGCTCTCCCACAGCCGGCAACCTTACCTGCACCTGGTGGGTGCGCCTCCCCACTCCCTGTAGCCAGCACCTGGTGGGGGACGCTCACAGCCCTCCCATGCTCTGCTGTCCTTCAGTGCCTCACCAAATGACGTTTAGATCTGCGCCTCAGGGATTTTTAACTCCCCAGGATGGGCCTTTCTACCCTGTGGCTCTGTAAGGTCTGGATATTCTGAGGGGTCTGTGGAATTCTGCGGGTCTCTTTCTATGTGGCTGCTTGTGGGGTTGATCTCAACTATGGGCGGGGCTGTATTCCTGTCCCTTTGGAAAGTTCTGTGCTGTTTTCTGCTCTTTAGTCATCTAGTATCTTTTCCCACGTGATGACTTTCAACAGTTTTTTTTTTTTTTTATGTAATTTAATACTGTATAAAGAGGAGACCTAGAAACAACTGTCTCAACAGGCTAAAGACGGACAGTTTTGGTAACAGCCACAGCCTCGTCTTCCTTCCTTATCACTTGATATGGTCACTTACACTTCTGCTAGATAACACCTGTGAAAGGCAGGGGTCTCCTTCCTCTGAATGTGTTTACTGATTTCCTGGAGGTCACCGGGTCGTTGTTCAGTAAGAACAAGAAAGAGCTTCTGCCAGTGTTTTCCACTCTCTTCGGAAGACAGAGGATCTTTCTCCGGGGGCTATCATGGACTCCCAGGGTTTAGAATATTCAGTTCCTCAGATCCCTGTTTATGGTAGAATCATAAGACCCTGCAGAAGATTCGCAGACGCAAGAAACAGTGGCACAGAGCATGGCCCTTTTCCTTCGTGGAGAAGCGTGCACTACCCACTCTCAGAAACCTTAGAGATTTCAGTGTAAGTATTGTAAAAATTACTTTATAACACATTTGACTTTCGAGGGGAAATTACACTGTAGCCAGCTCTTTTGCATCTTTTTTTTTTTTCTGAAGATAAAATTATGCTCTCACTATTAAATAACAAGTCTTAAGGGGTATAATACTGCTAACAACATTTGTATACTGGGTGTTTCTAATATTGCTAGAGACTGTTGAATTTAAAACCTCTAATTACACAGGTGTTAAAACCTAAATATTCAGTAGCTAAAAACTAATGGAATCTTTTCAGGATTATTCAATACTACCTGAGTCTTTTGAATTATAAACTACTCACACATGTATAAAATAAATATATTCAGTAGCAGAAGTCCTGATGTGGCATATTTTTCTGGATTAAAACATGTAATCTCAAAAATTTGACTTTTTTTTTTTTTAATTTAATGGAGTAACAAAGACTTGTGAAATGGACAGAGAGGATGAAGGGATATTAACAGTAGCCTGTTTAACCCTCCATTAATTTTGCCTTTCACTTCTACACAGCGTAAGTCTGGGCTTAAATTTGAACAAAAACCCAAGGGTAAGAGCAGAAGACTAGAAGAGGAGTTATTTTAACAAGCTTTAGACTTAGAATCAGTTGCCTTTAAAATTTTCAAATGTAATAATGCTTTAGAAGGTGATCGTGCTGTGGTGAAATAAAAATAGAACAAACGTGAGGCAGTTGCTGTGTTGCAGAGCAGGGTTGACAAGCTTTTCTGTAATGCGCTGGGTAGTGAATATTTTTGTTTTAGGCCACGTAGGCTGTATGGGCTTGATAGCCACTACGCGGCTTTGTCATGTGGTATGAAAGTAGCCACTGATGAAATGAGTGGGTGTGACTGTGTTGCAATATGTTTATTTACAAAAGCAGGTGGTGGGCCAGGTTTGGTCCTCGGGCCATAGTGTGCTGACCCTTGGAATAAAATGACTAGAGTAGGCTTCACGGAAAAACCTGAAGAGGAATTGACTACTCATGAAAACATCTATTTTTGCTTTTATATAAATAAGAAAAGTGTATCAGGCTTTAGCCATGTTTTTTAGTGTTTGTTTGCTTGTTAATTTAGTTTTGTTTTGCTATAAAACCTAGTATTTCTTGAACCAGTGCCACTCCCATTGCTTCAAATCATCCTGTATATGCAGATAACTCCCAAATGTGTATCTCTAGCTCTGTCCTTTCTCCCTAACTCTAGGCTGCTGTGTCGAGCTGCCTACCACCCGACAGGCCTAGTTGAATGCATTCCCCACATCTCAATCTTCACTGAATGTTTGACTTCAGTCTTAAAACCTGTTCCCACCCCAACCCCTGTCAGACTTTCCCATCTGAGTTGATAGTAACTCCATCCTTCCAACCTTTGACCCAAAGATTGCAGTTCCCTTTGACCTTCCCTTTTCTCATACTAATATTGAGGCCGTCAGGGCATCCTGTTTGCTCCACCTTCACAGGTCGTTTGCGGACCTTCACAGTGTCCGCAGAAGCCAGTCACTTCCTGCTCCCTCCGTTGCCGCCATGCTGATCCCAGCCTGCTGATCTGCTCTTACCTGGGTTGATGGTCTTCTTGCCTCTGCTCTTGGCTCCCTGTGGTCTTGTAGCAGACAGTGTTATCCCTTTAGGACAAACCTCTGCTCCAAATTCCATCATGGCTCCCAAGCTCACTAAAGCGAAAGCCGAAGCCTTCACCATGGCCGGGGCAACACTACATGATTTGGCTCCGTGACCTCTCTGATTGCGTCTCCCAGCATTTTCCTCCTGTTCACTCTTCTCCAGCCATATTGGCCCCGTTGATATTTCTTAGACACTGCAGGCCCCTTACCAACTTAAAGTTTTTTGCACAAGCTCTTCCCTCTGCCTGAGATGCTCTTCCCAAATAGTTGAATGGCTGATACCTTCATCTCTTTCCGGTCTCTAATCGACTATCACCTGCTCAAGTCACCCTATTTAAAATTCCAACACCAGCCCTCAGAATCTCCTATGTCCTACTCCAGATTTGTCATTTTCCATGACATTTCCATCTTTCCAAATACTGTAGTGTCTACTTATCGTTAGGTTTCCTTCTTTCTCCCACATGAGACGTCAAATCCCTCAAAAGCAGAGAGGAACATTTTTCTCTTTTGTGCTTACAAGGGTAACTGGCACAAAATAGGTGCTCCGAAATTACTTGCTGAATGAAGATAAACGACTTGATGATATACAAAGGTGGTCAGTCCATCGTTTTCTTTGAGAGTGGACTGGAAATAGAAGAGTCCAGAATGAGAAACAGTGGGTAGGTTGTTTCTACCTTGGGGCTTAACCTTTATAATCAATACCTTCTAACGCAGTATTGTTGACAGGAACAGATTTCATGTATATGTACTGACATTTATTTGTCAATGAGTTCTTCAAAGCATTGGAATGTTTTGTGGTTTGAAAAATTAAGTGCCTTCGATTAAATTTAAAATGTTCTCATTTCTGGGTTTGTTAATAATAGAGGAACACACTGTTTTGTATTATCTCAAATTTTTATTTTTAAACATTATCACGATATACATCAAAAGTAAGGTTGCAACTCTGTAATGCCAGTATTTCTTTTCAGAAATGTAAACTGTCAGTAGATACGTAGAAACATCCACATTTATGCTAAGTTAATTCCCCCATGCTGTATACATTCTCCTGTTAATTATTAGTTTCTGTTTTATATTCATATAAAACAAAATCAACCAACATAATGTTTTGTTATTAATTATAATAAAATGTAAGCATATAACAATTTATAAGAGTATTATTAGTCTGATAAAAGCATGCATTAAGAAGTTTGTTAATTTGTAAAATTTCAACATTAGAAATATATTAAAAGTCTCAGACAGTGAACATTTGTGACAGTATCATAGGTAAATGACAGCAGTCATTCTTTATTTTCATCAGTGCTAATAAAACTATTTTTCAAATACGAAAGTCCTATAATAAATTATTACATATTTGAACAACCAAATTACAGTGTGTAAGTTTCTAAATCATATAGCTTTTTCAATTGAGTTGAAAAAACCTATATTAAATACATCTTATATGTTAGGAATGCAAAATGTTGGTTCCCGGGTGCCACAAAGAAATAGCACTTGAACATAAATTTAATTCTGTCAGCAAGGCAATTTTTACTTTCTGCAGAAAGGTACACTCACCAGCAGTCTTGCCATGAGAGTACACCAAGCATAGGAAAAGCAGGGACATTTATCCCTTACGCATTTGGGTCGTCCGTACTGCTGTGTCCTGCATCCATTGGCTGGAGCCGAACCTCACAATCTAAACTGATGCCCGATTTGCTAAGAATCTGAAACTTCTTTAAATAGGTAAAGGCAAGAGAGAACAAAGGAAAGGAGGAAGCTGCTTATGAAAGATTTAAGGAAGCAATAACATTTCCAAATAAGGAAGGGGCATAGGCTGTGAGCTGGAACGTGCCTGTGAGCATGTCCAACAGCTGCATAGGATAGGGCTTAACAAAGAGTTATTAGCACAAAGCAAGGAAGCTTGAAGGAAGTTAGTCTTTAAAAGAAACTATTATTTCAAACACTTATGATTTATTCTTTAAGAAGAAAGGAAAATTTGAAGAGGAAACTTTGTGCTGTGTGTATATTTATATGACATTAACATATTGACACAAATATTTTCCTTAAAAAATGCATCCTATTGCTAAGAGTAGCAAAAATGAGCCCAAAATGGTATTTTATAATTGTGTTACAAAAAGTAATTTGAAGAATACTTCTACTCATGAGCAATGCATGATGTATTTATAGATCACTGATTTCAAAGAGTTACAATGAAAGCAGGTGCTTCACATGCATGAGGATGTGCTGCAAAGATGATTGGACAGGACATCAGGGATTCTGGAAATGACTTGTGGAAATGCTGCTAACTAGCTCCCTTGATAAATGACTTAACCCTGCGATCGTTAATTCTTTAGGGGTGAAATCACCATGGTCGTTCTCAAACCTAAAATTTTATCATCCCAATCAGCACTATTCAATATAAATATAAGGCAAGTCACACATGTAATTTAAGTTTTTATCCTAGCCACACTGGAAAAGTTAGAGAAATGAATAAGATTAATTTTAATAATATATTTTACTATATATATTCAAAATACTATGTTAACAGGTAAGTGAGAGAATGATGAAGATATATTGCATTTGATAATACTAACTCTGAAATCTGGCATGTAGTTTACATTTACAACACACCTTAATTTGACCTAGCCATATTTCAAGTCCTGAACAACATGTGGCTACTGGTGATGATATTAGGCTACACAGAAATAAATATGAAAATAGTCTGTTATTTCTTGTAAAATAGACACAGAGAGAAAGAGAGAATGGGTGAGTGTAATAAAATGTTGAGACTTCTCAGATCAATAACTTTGACATTTTTCCATGATGATACTGTGGGTATTTTTTATGTGAACAAAGAATGACACAGACATGTACACACACACCCCTCTAATGATGCACAGCAACAAACCATATCCAAACTCCACAGTTAATTGATAATTCCAATGCAGTGTGAGCTTTTCTATCTTAGTTATAAATGGATTTAAAAAATTAACCATGATATATTGAACATAGATTTTAAATTTAACTGTGTTCTTATCATCCTTTGCTATTAAACTATATTTATGCAGTAATTACAACAAAATTTGATTTGATCAGACCTGATACTCTACCTTTTATTCCATTTACTTTGAAATAGAAATTGCATACATATAGTGTGGAGCATGTCAAGTTTAAGCAAAAATTATCAGATAGTTTAGTTTATTAACAACAAACGTCTGTTCAGCATTTTCTCTGTCATTTAGAACAGAAATGATTAAAACAACACGCTTATGATGTTGTAGGGAAAGATTATTTAGGGTAGAAATCATTAAATGCAACTCAAAGAAAACACCATTTTTTTTTTCTTTTTTTGAGATGAAGCTTCACGTTGTCGCTCAGACTGGAGGAGTGCCGTGGAGTGTGATCTAGGCTCACTACAGCCTCCGCCTTCTGAGCTCAAGTGATTCTCCTATCTCAGCCTCCCAAGTAGCTGGAATTATAGGTGTGCACCCCCATAACCTGCTAATTTTTGTGTTTTTAATAGAGACAGGGTTTCACCATGTTGGCCAGGCTGATCTTGAACTCCTGACTCAGGTGATCCACCCACCTCAGCCTCCCAAAGTGCTGGGATTACAGGCGTGAGCCACTGCACGCCTACCAAAATTCTTTTTTAAAATGAATTTAACTGGCTAAGGAATGAGACCTCAAAAACAAACAAACAAACAAGCAAACACCATGTGATCACTCTCCATGCCTGGGTGTAAGGAGTGAGACCTCAAAAACAAACAAAGGAAAACCATCTGTTGACTCTCCATGCCTGGGTGTGGCTCCTCCTTCTTCCAGGTATTGGTTTTATTCTGATGCCCCGTGGGGGTGCAGGACAGGTTGGCAGCTCCATCCCCCATCCTCCCAAATTAGATCACAGAGAGAAAGAGTCCTCCACATTTTCCTGGCATCGCGTCAGGACCTCATCACAGGCTCTGCCTGGGGCATGTGGCCATCTTTGACTCAAGCATTGTGGCAAGGAATTACTTGGTCTGTCTTCTAGCATGCTGTTTTCAATTTAGAATAGGCGGGGAAATTTATAGACAGCATCTCCCTTTATGCCACGAGCATAAGAATCCAGAGTGTTTCACTTCTTCACCTCTGTGTCTCCTTTAAGCAGAATCTACCAGTATGGATCCATGTGCGTATGTTATATTGTTTCATTCTCCATTAATCCAAATCCATTTTCTTCTATACTCCATACATTTCACAACATTTCAGATTCCCCGATGCTACCCTTGATCACTCTTTTAAACTTTTATTGATTTTAAAAAATATTGTTCTTGTACATCATTTCCTTAGAGTGTTTCATGGGAAGGGAGGTATATATAGGTGCTGAATATATCATCTTGAACCAGAAGTTAAAACAAATAAATTTGTACAACTGGAAGGCAGGACTAAAGGAGAGGTATGACTTTCAGTGGCCAAAAAAATGACTGTGATAAATGTTGAATAGTTACAGAAAAATAAAGAAACCACATCAATAAAGCAATGAACATACACACATCATTTTGTTTTAATGGAAAATGAAGTTCAAACAACAGGCAATATATTCCAGATGCTTCTGCCTATTGTTCTAAGAAGCATACCTTAGATGATTTATTTTCTAGTGTTAAACACTGAAATTTCAGAATCATAGAAATCATCCTGATAAGGTTTAATACGTGATTCTAACCTATGATACTGCCACGCCAGCAGATTCGTGGACCTTTTCCCATTTCGTTAACGCATTAAGTATCTGCCCAGAACATTTTTTTTTTTTTTTTTTTTTTTGAGATGGAGTCTCGCTCTGTCACCCAGGCTGGAGTGCAGTGGTGTGATCTTGGCTCACTGCAAGCTCCGCCTCCCAGGTTCATGCCATTCTCCTGCCTCAGCCTCCCCAGTAGCTGGGACTACAGGTGCCCACCACCACACCCAGCTCATTTTTTGCATTTTTTTGTAGAGATGGGGTTTCACCATGTTAGCCAGGATGGTCTCGATCTCCTGACCTCGTGACTCGTGATCCGCCCGCCTCGGCCTCCCAAAGTGCTGGGATTGCAGGCGTGAGCCACCGCGCCCGGCCTATCCAGAACATTTTGGATAGTGAGAGCACAGCGTGCTGGATGCTTCCCAGGCTCAGATTCACAGTCTTGAACTTGAACCTCGGTGTAGCTGCTTACAGCCATCTGAACTTGGGAAATCTATTTAAACTTTCCGAACTTCAGTTTCTTTCTCTATGAACTGGTGATACTAATATTTACTTCACATTGTTGGTTTTAGACTTAGAATTAATGTTTGTGAAACAGCCCATGTGGCAGCCGTCCTGTTGCTGACTAGAGTCTGCACATGGAGCCACCAAGCCCAGGCCCACACTGACCCGGCTTCTCAGCCAGTTAGTCCAGCGTCCACAGCTGGGGAAGGGGAGAAAGTTACAGCGAAGATCAGGGAAATTGTTAAGGCAACAACAAAAATCACATCACATAAAATAACTCTAATGCATTCTCGAGGGTTTTTCCTCTGATTTTGACATTTTTTGAGAAGAATAACAAAACTAACAGCTTCATACTGTATCTTCCCAATGACGAGAGCATTTTGGACGGAAATAGATGTGCAATGCTCATTTGATATCGTCTGACTGACATTTAGGAATGTGTCATAGCCACGAGCAATGTGCAAACCTTTCTGTTATGCAACTGAGAAGATTGACAACAATGAAAATAAACAAAAACTTAATTCTTAAATAAAGCATTTAACCAGAAATGTTAGCGCATAAGGGAGGAAACTTTAAGATATTTCACCTATTTTTTTTTAGGCTTCAGCACACTCATTTTAAAATGAGAATAGAAATCAGAATATTCCAGGATTATTTAAGTAGCTAGCTCATTCAATTGAGGCCAAACCGTTTTTCGTTTAGCTATTGGTACATGGAATCTATGAACTAAGGGTATGCTGTTTAAAGGCAGAGCTGTGGGTAAAATATATCACATCTATTAACTGACATTTCTTACTTAGACTAGCAAGGTATTGTAAGAATTTTCAAAACATTTTACTTAAAATAATTCTAATCACTATTAGGATAAATCTTGTTTTCCTCCTTTCTCCTTGTCTGCTTTCAGAAATCACAATTACTCTAAGCCAGCATTTGTCAGCCTCCAAAGTGTTAACAATTACTACGGTACAGACTTTCTTTCCAAAGTGCGGCAGTGACTGATTCAAAATATCTCAGGATTAATGTGCCATAAGAAATTATTTAACTAATGTTATCCTTAATAAATGTAATTAATTAATTATACCTTATTTGTTTAGAATGCTACTTGATACACAATTCTGTAGTACTTAGGGGGAAGTAGATAAAAATCTTATACATGTAAAGATATTGCATTTTATTTGTCTTTTACTTCCACAATAGATATATATGAATGCAGTTAAGATATGACAATAAAACCATAGCAATATAAAACCAATTAATATGATAAGTGAAAGAGATATACCTCATAATCTCTTGTTCATATTACTTATCTCTGGTGAATTTTGGACAATTTCTTCAAATGCATTTTATAATTCATGAATTCTCTTTTTGTTGTGTGGAATTTAATATTTAATGAGACTCACGCTTTTGATATCTTTATCCAAGTTTTTTATATTTTCTACATTGTTTTTCTGTTTGCTATTTAAAAAATTTTAAATCAAGAGAAAAATGGAAAGAATAATAATCTGAAAGGTATATAAATATAAAACCTTCATGAGGATTCACCAGTTGGTAATGTTTTTTAAATTTTTGCTCTCCCTCTCCCTACACACAAGCACACACACGTGCAGGTGTGTAAACTTTGTTTTGCTGAACCATTTTAAAGTTGCGGACAGAGATGTTTCCCCTTACATCAGCGTGTATCTCTGAAGAGCCTGTACAATATCCGTTCTTACCACATTAACAGCCTGCACTCCAGAAGTTAACATTACTATAATAATATTGTCCACATTTAAGTTGACCCAATTGACCTCAGATTATCTTTCATACGTTTTTCTCCTCATCCGGGTCCACTCAGGGATCCTGCATGTTAATTGCTTTCTCACAGCCTGTGACAATATTGACAATAAACACTTACAGTAAGACGGGTGAGAAACATTTCAGCAGAGGGCATTTCTTTCTTCCCAGAAGAGCAGAGGCTGTGATCCTCAAATTCCCCCATTATTTCCCTTTTCTGACAAGAATATTATTTTTTTCTAGTGTCTCATTTCATTTCGCTGAGCGGATTCCTCCATTCATTTCGCTGAGGAGATTCCTCCGTTCATTTCACTGAGGAGATTCCTCCATTCATTTCACTGAGGAGATTCCACCATTCTGCATTTCGCTGAGGAGATTCCTCCGTTCATTTCACTGAGGAGATTCCTCCATTCATTTCGCTGAGGGATTCCTCCATTCATTTCGCTGAGGAGATTCCTCCATTCTTCATTTTGCTGAGGAGATTCCTCCATTCATTTCGCTGAGGGATTCCTCCATTCATTTCTCTGAGGCGATTCCTCCATTCATTTCGCTGAGGAGATTCCTCCATTCATTTCGCTGTGGTGATTCCTCCATTCATTTCGCTGAGGGGATTCCTCTATTCTTCATTTTGCTGAGGAGATTCCTCCGTTCATTTCACTGAGGAGATTCTTCCATTCATTTCGCTGAGGGATTCTTCCATTCATTTCGCTGAGGGATTCTTCCATTCATTTCTCTGAGGGGATTCCTCCATTCATTTCGCTGAGGGGATTCCTCCATTCATTTTGCTGAGGCGATTCCTCCATTCTTTATTTCGCTGAGAAGATTCCTCCATTCATTTCACTGAGGCGATTCCTCCATTCATTTTGCTGAGGCGATTCCTCCATTCTTTATTTCGCTGAGAAGATTCCTCCATTCATTTCACTGAGGGGATTCTTCCATTCATTTTGCTGAGGAGATTCCTCCATTCATTTCACTGAGGGGATTCTTCCATTCATTTCGCTGAGGGATTCCTCCATTCATTTCGCTGAGGAGATTCCTCCATTCATTTCTCTGAGGGGATTCCTCCATTCATTTCGCTGGGGAGATTCCTCCATTCATTTCGCTGAAGGGATTCCTCCAGGCACCTATCTATGCATTGGTGGATGGGTCTTACAACCAGTTAACAGAAAGGAAGACACTTGAGCTTTGCTTACACATGGGGCCAACAGATGCATGTTACCAAAAAAATAGACAGCTGTGTGCTCCAGCTCTGTCCGCAGCAGCCCTGAAGGCAGTGGTGAGTGGGAACCATCCCTGGGAGCCGGGCCTCACAGAGCACCCCGGCACAGACGTGGTGCAGCAGGAGGAGAGGCTGGAGTGAGCAGGTGGAGAGCTGGTTAGCAGTGAGTGGGTTGGTCAGGAAGGAGCCATCCAGAAAGACTGGGGTCAGGGGGTCTAAGGTAGAGGCGTGCAAATGGACTTAGAGGACAGAACAAAAATAACGAGCATCTTTTCTTTTCCGACAAAAATCCATTCAGAAAGGGCATTGTTAAGTGTCGTTAAATTGCCCATCAGAAAGCATCCACCCTGCAGGGAGACGGGAGAGAGAGCGTGGCCTGCATGGTGTAGGAGAGCCTGATGGGAACAGAGACGCCACTGCGTCAGGGATGGAGACTAATCATGCAGGTGACTCCCTCAGAGCCCTCCAACCCTCCGAGGATGACGACAGCTCATCCTCTCCAGCACTGACTGTCCTCACTGCCTGCTGGTCAGCACCACCCTGCGAGGGCTTACAGAAAGGCTGCTTGAAGTAGAGTCCTACATAAATCTCCTCAAAGGAACCTCCTTTATAATTAAGCAGGTGTGGCATGACCATGGTCTGTTGGTCTTTCCATTGACCACACCACCCTGAGCAACCGGTCTAATAGAACACTCACCTGGCCTATGGAACCCTCACCTACAGTGACCGCTCACAGACAACACCCTGTGGGCTGGGGTGCTACCTTAGAAATGAAGTCTATGCAGTGAATCAATATTCATTATCTGAAGCAGTGTCCCTACGGAAATGCTTGGGTCTGGAAACCAAGCCATGCATGGAGGTTTGGCCCCATTCACCATCATTGCAATGACCCACTTGTGGAATGCGTGCTCTTCTTCCAGCAAACGTAAGTGCTGCTGGAATAAGGGGTCTGGTTTCCAGAGCATGCACCTTGAATCAGGGGACAGAATAAATGTGTCACTGATCCCGAAACTGAACTACCACCTTGTCATTTCAGTCTTCCTGTGGTAGTGGCCAGTGGGAGAAGAAATGAGTTGCCATATTGGAGGCGTTATTAAACTCTGATTACCCTGAAAACCAAGTTTTGCTACTATGCAAGGAGAGTAACAAGAATAGGTCTAATATCAGGGGATTCACGGGACTATTTCTTGGTACTTAGTGGACTATTTCCACTAATAACCATACGCGGGCAACTGGCGCCACTTTGCCTCAGCAAGGATAAAGCAAATAAGAGCTTTGCTACTTTGTGGATGATGGTCAGAGTCACCTATCAGGCAAGTAATCTAGACCCACTGCTGAGTGTGAAGCAGCATCAGAAGGTGCGTTCAAAGATGGAGGGAGTGAATATCAGTCACGATCTTGAGACCACCTGCAGCGGCAGAGACTGTCTTACTACAAGCCTCTGAGTTTGAATAATTTGTGGAGTTTGGGGCTGACCATCTCTGAGAGATTGTGATTAATATAGGATATTAGTATATCTAGTGGCGCCAGAGAGGAATTGTGCTTAGACATCTTCTATCTTTTGTCTCACACACGCTTGGTCTAAAGTTTTGTTCCAGATCTGCTGCACCAACCACATGCACACATTAGCCTCACAGCACCTTGTCTCAACTGCACTAGGAAGCTAATGCTTGCTAATGCCACTGTACAGGACTCTTGTAGGACTGCTCAGACCTTCTCATGCATGCACAGACCTCAGAGGAGGGGGAATTAAAAATCTTTCTGGAAATCCTTGTCTAATGGGAAACTAAATTAGTGGTTAAACAATGCCATTCTTCTATGTCTCAGACAAACAATAATGAAACACAGGTTATATGGTCTCTTCGGAGTTCTGCCAGAGGGAAGGACTCTAGTTGCCCCAGGTAACTAGAATTATCCAGCTTAGCAGTCATCCTTAAATTGCCTTTTCTCCTTGTCCAGTTCACTCTTCCTATTTCACTATCACTTGCTCCTGTGGCTTACTTCCCACAATAAACTACACGCCAGCAAACCCTTATCTCAGGTTCTGCCTCAGGGTAAGATGGAATGAATCCAAGCTGAGATATCTATGAATAGGGTGACAATGTGATGCATGTGATTCATCTAGTAAACAAGGACTTTCCCAGGCCAACCGGGAAGTGTGTTCACTATGCCCAGGCAGGCTAAATATCAGATGTAAAAAAAATCATTAAAACTTATAAACTCGGTATTATAGGCATAAAAGTGAAGAAAATCATAGATTCAATGGATGAAAGTTCAATGTAATAAAACATTTAAAAAACCAGTGTATTAGTCTGTTCTCATGCTGCTAATAAAGACATATCTGAGTCTGGGAAATTTATAAAGGAAAGAGGCTTAATGGACTCACAGTTCCACATGGCTGGCGAGGCCTCACAATCATGGTGGAAGGGCAAGGGGCATCTTACATGGCGGCATGTAAGAAAGAATGAGAAACAAGCTAAAGGGGTTTCCCCTTATACAACCATCAGATCTCATGAGACTTACTCACTACCACGAGAACAGTGTGGGGAAACTGCCCCCATGATTCAATTGTCTCCCACTGTGCCCCTCCCAAAACATGTGGGAATTATGGAAGCTACAATTCAAGATGAGATTTGGGTGGGGACACAGCCAAACCATATCACACAGTAATTTTTAAAGTGACTGAACCATAATATTGTATTCCTTCATCCATGTACCAATGTCCACTTAAATTTGTTTCTCCTATGCTCTTAGACAGACATGGGATTCAAAGCTCTCATATTCTTCAGGCTTTCTGGTTATTGGTAGATTTTCCTTTATAATGACAGAGTAGACATAATAATGAATATTTAAACTTAACCACTGACTCAGTAGTTCCTGCAATCCTTTTGTGCTCAGTATTGAATTATAGGACTTGTTCGTATGAAAACGCCATTCCTTGAGAAAAATTGCCTGTCCTGCTCCCTCTTAACCATAAAACTCTTTGAAGAAAGGGGCTGTATATTTAATTATTTGTATGTAGAGGGAATTTTAGAAGGTTCAATTGAAGTTTTGTTTAGGATAGGGTATTAGACAGTCTATTTTCATGATATCCTGGTACACCTTATGTGAGCCACACTGATGAAATATATCAGAGATGATAACCAATACTTAGCATTAAACCCTTTACCACATCCAGAGGCAGTGGATAAGTGCTGCTTACCTCTTCATCTCCAGTAACTTTCAGAGAGGAGAAAATCTTTATGGAGACAATAAATCAGGATATGCAGGTTTGTTTGGGTAATACTGGTGGGGTGTCAATGGCGTGAAGTTGTTTTTGCCTTCTCACCAATGCAAATGTGTGTGTGTGTGTGTATGTGTGTGCGTGTGTGTGTAGAAGAAGCTAGAATAAAACTAGTAGCTATTGTGTGTCAATTTCAGGGATGGAGATAATGTGTATGGTAAGTGAAAGGGTGTTGTAACCACGCCACAACAGGAACTACAACTACCACCTGAAGTGTGTATTAGCTTGATGGAAGGGAATCCCATCAGGTTATGGGTAAGTCCCAGGAAGAACAACATAAATATGGGAAGAGGAAAACCATTATGATCCTGCAGAGAACATGTATAATAATTCAGGGCTCTTCAGAGAAGAAAGGGGTTTGGGGAGATAGAGCTCTTACCTTTAAACTGGTAGAAACTCAGCCAGGGGATGGTAATACATGTACCTGGAAAATACATGTTCATACCAGGAACTGTGCCAAGTTTTAGCACTATGTGATTCTTCGTACATAATATATGCTTATAAACACTTGCTGATAATGCAGGTACTGGGGCTAGATTAGCTCAATTAAAAAAAAGAACCAATAAAATTACTTCCAGGATATGTGCCAGAAACAGAAACACTGCTTAGGAGGCTGTTTCCCTGGGTCCTGCCAAAGTGGGCAGGAGTACCTTAAAATATATTGATAATTAAAAAAAGAAAGAAAAAATAACTTTGGAATTAATAGATGTTTAAAAATGGTGACAAGAATAAGGAAACTAGAAAAAATTCAATAAACACATTCAGAATGCATTTCAAGGTAAAATGACCTTGCTACCTGTATTTTATATGCATCCCAAGAAAGACATTATAAAATTACAGTCACTATTGTGGATTTTGTCAGTGCGGGGAAGAGTGTGCCTCGTGCCACCACTGGAACAAGACAATGTGTCTCATTCTTAGTCTCCCAAGGGGACACTAGAAACTCAAGTTTTATTTGTACCAGGGGTTGGAAGCAGGCAAACAAAAGATTGCCAAGTAAAATAATCGGAATTTTTTTAACGACAAAATAATAGATGCCCAGAAGATTGTTGACTGTCTGGCATACCAAATCACAGCTCAGGGCTTGTGGCCAAATTAGTAGCACAAGGCTGGGCTGGTCCGTTCCCCTATCTCCCAGACGTTCACATTCTTCCTTTTTGACAGATATTTAATGAGAAGTAGTGCATACAAATACATCTTTATAAACTATTGTTAACAAAAGCAATTCCAGGATTTTGAATAAGATGAAAATAAGCTGATCAGATTCAACAAGCATTCATGTTAAAAATACTAAGCTGTTTTGGTTATGGTTTAGCATTATAATTATACAATGTCTATTTAATTTTCTATCTTAAATTTTTATGTCAAGAAATTGAAGTCCCTAACATAGAATTTTCCCTCCATAATTATTTCTAATTAGCCCTACATATGTTTTATTTATGATAAATGCCATTTGCTCTCCTTTTAGTTTCTGGATTACAAATTCATTATGATAGCAGCAAAAATTTTTGAAAGTATTTTTTACATGACATTTTTTGACTTGTATACAAAGCAAAAAATCCTCAAACTATTTCACAGTAAAAGAGAAAACGGCTATTGTTAGCAGGCTGACCTATTCAGATTTGGACTTTTCTATATTTTAAGGTGTATTTACCTTGGAATGGGGCTAATGTCTCCTGAAACCTGCTTGCCCATTTCCCTGCTGCCACCAGGAATTTAAAAAAAGTTGAGCACTTTAAAATGTTGACATCTCTGATACCGTCTTCATTCAGAGTTACTTCAAGCCCAGCAGCAAAGGAGCAGAACCTGGTGGCTTCACACTTCTCATTTACTACCAGGAGTAAAACACGCACACGCAGCGAGAGAGAGTAATCGCCTACCATGTGTAAGACCTTCCCCAGGGTCTCCCACTGGATGTGTTGTGTGGTGTGAAGAGTGTGAATTCTGGAGTAGGACTGCCAGAATCCTGGCTCTGCTATTCGCTGGCAGACTGGCCTTGGGATAATTTCTTAATCTCTAAATATAGATTTTAAAATTGTAAAATGAGTCTGAAAACACCTGCCACGTTACATTATTTTCATATTAAAATGGTCAATCAATGTAACGAACGTATCAGGGCAGTGACTGGAACACAGCAAATACTCAATAAGTGGTAGCTATTATTACTTCAGGAAATGACTAGAAAATATCTACACATTGACTTAAGTATACTTTTTATTTGTCAATTTCAACTTGTATTTTAGATTTGGGAGGTACATATGCAGGTTTCTTCCATGGTATATTGCATGACACTGAGGTTTGGGGTAAAGCATACATTTTAAAAGTAAAAATGTTAAGTGTTTAAAAGAAAGGAGGAATCAGCAGTAAAATGGTGGATTTGGAGAGACTGTGGTGCACAATTGTGTGTGGAGAGGTGCTGGTGGGTATAATGTCTCCACTTCTTAAAATAGCAGAACTTTTTTTTTCAAGGGAAATATACCTCACATGGCTTAGGTAAGGTGACACTGCATGCCATCTCTTCCCATACACTGGGGAGTTGACATATAACTCAGGTGGGTGAAACAGAGCCCTGACTTTCTCACCACTGTGTTTACATCAGAAAAGAGCCTAGGGTTCAAATGCAGCTGATAGTTCTCAAAGATGAGATATTTAGATTTGGGGTATCAGAGGCTGTACTAGTTTGTTTTGTATTGCTATAAAGGGATATCCGAGACTGGGTAATTTATAATGAAAAGAGGTTTACTTGGTTCATGGTGCTGCACACTGTACAGGAAGTGTGGTTCTGCCATCTACTTCTTGTGAGGCCACAGGGAGCTTCCAATCATGGCGGAAGGCAAAGAGGGAGCAGGCGTGTCACATGGCAAGACAGGGGGTGTGGGGGGGCAGCTCTTGTGTGAACAAATAGTGTGAAAACTCACTCATCACCAAGGGGATGACAACAAACCATTTATGAAGAATCCACCCCCATAACCCAAACACTTCCCAGCAGCCCCATCTCTAACATTGGGGATTTGGAGGGAACACACATCCAAAATACATGAGGTAGCCTTTTCCTTTGGTATCACAAACCTGAAGGACATGTTGGCAGCCAACTTTTTCACCAAATGTGGGGCTGCTCAAATATAATGCTTACATATAAAACTTAAATATAACACTGTAATATAACACTGAAATATAACGCTTAAATATCATTCTTAAATATAACGCTGAAATATCACGCTGAAATATGCTGAAATATCACGCTTAAATATAATGCTGAAATATCACGCTTAAATATAACACTTAAATATAACGCTGAAATATAATGCTTAAATATCATGCTTAAACATAATGCTTAAATATAATGCTGAAATATCACGCTGAAATATAATGCTGAGATATCACACTGAAATATCACTGAAATATCATGCTTAAATATAACGCTGAAATATAATGTTGAATTATAACACTGAAATATAATGACTAAATATCACACTTAAATATAATGCTGAAATATAATGCTGAAATATAACGCTGAAATATAAGGTTAAATATCACACTGAAATTTCATGCTTAAATATAACATTGAAATATAACGCTGAAATATAACACTGAAATATAATGCTTAAATATCACACTTAAATATAATATTTAAGTATAATGCTGAAATATAATGCTGAAATATAACACTGAAATATCACGCTGAAATATCACGCTGAAATATCATACTTAAATATAATGCTTAAATGTAACACTTAAACCTAATGCTGAAATAGCACACTGAAATATCACGCTTAAATATAAGGCTTAAATATAATGCTGAAACATAATGCTGAAATATAGCACTGAAATATCACACTGAAATATAACGCTTAACTATAACACTTAACTATAACACTTAAATATAACACTTAAATATCATGCTTAAATATAATGCTGAAAGATCGATAGTTCCCAAAATGGAGTGAGAGAAAAAACTCAATAGATTGTTTGAGCACCTGGATCTGACTGTGCCAGAAGCCAGATATACTCCGGGACTATGCAATTTTGTGAATCAATAAACCAGTATATTTTCCCCCATGTTTTTCAGCGTTAAATTTCTGTCATACACAATCAAAAGACTATTGGATTAACATCTTGGGCTGCGATGCAGAATAATGTCATAGAGAAAGCTCTAGAATTGGAAGAGAAGGAGGAATTTCAAGTGTTGACATTACTTACGAGTATTAAATAAGAGGGAATAATTTAGATTCTTACCATTTTCCTTATTGTAAAATAAAGACGTCGACCTCTGCTTATCTTATAAATCTTGAGGAAGTTCAGTAAAGCAATGTGTGTGATGGACTCTGCTATATAGGGTTACATTTTGTAGTCAAAATAACAGATAGATGGAGTACTGCAGTTTGTACATTTTTTTTTTCAAAGACACGCTCTGTCGCTCAGGCTGGAGTGCAGTGGTGTGATCTTAGCTCACTGCAACCTCTGCCTCCCGGTTCAAGCAATTCTTCTGCTGCAGCCTCCTGAGTAGCTGGGATTACAGGCGCACAACAGCACGCCCGGCTAATTTTTGTATTTTTAGTAGAGACGGGGTTTCACCATATTGGCCAGGATGGTCTCGAACTGCTGACCTCATGATCCACACACCTCGGCCTCCCAAAGTGCTGGGAATTACAGGCGTGAGCCACCACGCCCAGCCTGGAGTTTGTACATTCTAACAGTGTTGAGAAATACACCTGTAAGCTGTGGGTACCCACCTGCCTTTACACGTAAACATCACGAACACAGTAGTCAGCTTATGAATAGGATAGAATAGAATAGAAAAGAATAGGTGAAATCTTTCCATTTATAATACACACATCTGATCATTTATTGGACATATAATTGCAAAGTTTTCTTAGCAGGGTGATTGATCACAACCTTTAAAACTGTATACTCTGTGAAATTACTAGTGCTTTATTGCTACTGAGAAGCACACTAATGCAGCTTGAAGGAGGGAATCCTGACGACATTGTTGAGTCTCCTGCATGGACTTCACGGACTAATTCAGTGACCATCAGCCCTTCTGTTGCATTGTTAATGGTTCTTGCCTGCCCTTGAATTATTGAACTTGCATATATATGTTTGCATATGTGTAATGCAGATAGCAAAGAAAATAAATATATTATTTTTTATATTTAATTTTTATATTATATAGCATATTGGGTAACTTCAGTCTTCTAGAAAATGTTTGAAATGTGTTGGCATTCAACTAGAAGCTGTAGCTGAATGTTCCATTAAAAATTCAGACTCTAACATTGGTTTGGGTGATGCAGTGATGAGTGATGATATCTGGAGCTCTGTCCCAGTTCTTAGAGTGCTGAAGTTAGAGCTGCCTATGCCATGTTCACTAGCCTATAAAATGAGTAGCTGGGCACCTGTCTGAGTTCAGTGATCCACAGCACAAATAACATTAAAGCTGAAGCCATGACTGTAATATTTGTGGTCTTGTCAGAAACGGCCTAAGTGGGGCAGGCATTGAAATTGATGCACTTTTCTCCAAGGCAGAGTTGAGACACTGATATAGAAATACAGCCCAGATGATGTCTTAAGGGCTGGAGCTGATCTCATTTCCATTTTCATTCCTCAAAGGTATCCATGTAATGCCTTTAAATTCAGTCAAAAAAGAAAAAAGAAAGGTCTCATTAGTTTTCTTCTTGATCTTATTGTTATCACAGGAAAGCACTTAAGAACTGAAATTACATTCTGTGCATGTTGAGAGTTGGTCCAGTTGAATCAAGTGTAGGATGATTGCAGGCCCTGAGCAATCTGAGGCCTGCAAGAGGAAGATACTGTCAAGACTCCATTTTCCACAATCGTCTCCAGCTTTGTGCTGTGCCCGACAGACTGGAGGGCTGAGAATGTTTTACCACCCTTCATAAAGTCAGCAGCCGCAGAACTGTGCCAGGGTTATGCACTACTATTGTGAGGTAAATCTTGGGAATTAATTGAGAGATACAACCATTAACACAAATCTTAATAGCATTTCAATCCAAGTGGGAAGTCCGACGTTTTAAGAGAGGTATTCAGTAAGGACTTCAAAACACATTTCCACAATTACCTATACAACCCTGAAATTGTCTTGTTTTCAACTTTTTTTTTCCAAATATACTGTCAAAATAAATGGCATTGTGTGTGTGTATGTGTGTGTGTGTAGCTAGCTAGCTAGATGATAGATAGATAGATAGATAGATAGATAGATAGATAGATAGATAGATAGATAAATAGATAGATAGTAGATAGATAGTAGATAGATAGCAGATAGATATTTATATAATTTTAAGTTGGTGATATTACCGAATTTTATTCTTTAGTAGTTTCAAAACAGAAGCTGTTTATTGCATAGACTGAAAAAAATATCTTTTAACATAATCCTGCATCCTTATGAAGCCACATATAGTATTTGGGGGAGTGTAGTTCGTTCCAGTGAAGGAAGACAGAGCATGGATTTACTTCGCAGAGACTGATCCTCCTTCATAAAGGATCTTTAGACTTTGCTTACATCATGCTTTGAGATGTTTTATTTCATTGGTAAGAGCTACTATCTGAAAAATATTTTATGTAAAATAAATTGACCATATTCTCTCGTGGGACTATAAATATAAAGAATTGAGTGATCACTCTTGTCCAACAAAATATAAATAAATGACTTGGGCCACAGTGTTTCTTGTTCTTAAAGGATTGCTTTTTAAAAATTTTTTCATTTTTGTTTCTTTTACGTTAGTACTATAATAGTTGGGTATAGGGAACTCTGTTATCTGGAAGTCAAGAGATTTTTTTTTCTACTTATTTTAAGTGTATTAGTAGAAAGTTAGTGTTAATAATGTACATAAATGAATCATCAATTTTCAAATAAAGTTGCAATAATGAACATTTATAAATGATACTATTCTGATCATTGTTTAATCTTTGATTTTCATGAAGCCTTCTGTAGGGTCAGAGAATTCAATATTCCTAGGACATCAAACTGAAAGAAGGGAAGACTGAGAGCTGCTCACCTTGAGGCAGGCTATGGATTAGGCAGTTATTCCAGAAATACCTTGATTTTCAAGCTACCCTGAGGACCCATCAAAGTCCTTTTTTTTTTTTTTCTTTTTATTTTCAGGAAGTCTAGCTGATGAGGCCTCAGGCTCTGGTTCCACAGGGACATGAATACCTCAAGCTTTGCAGATTGTGGAGTGACCTAGCCTGTCTACTTAGTCTGCACCATTGAAATTCCATCAATGAAGACTGACCTCTGCCATGATTAAAATAAGAAGTGCTTTAAATCAAAGAGGTAAAATTTAGCATTTTATGTCCCCTCTGCCTGTGCTGAGGCATCTGAGTCATGAAAGAAGCAGTGAATTGGGCTAGGGCTAGGGCTAGGGCTAAGAATTTGAGGTAGTCACACCATATTGAAAATTTGACCTCATAAAGAACATAAGGATTTATATCATATTTATCTACTTACTATAGTATCAAATGTGAAATCCACCACTGCTTGATTCTCTCCTTTAGGCTTATAAACAGATTGGTCATTTCTTTGTCTTGAACTGTCCACTGTACATTTAGACAGAAAAGGAGTTTTAAGGCCCTTTTCCTTCTTCCCTTATCAATTCCTACTGGACTGTGGATGTGTCCAGTGGGGACAGGACATAATAAATAGTGTCTACTGAGCATCTCCCATGTGCTGGGCACTAAGCCTTGCATTTTACACAAATAATCTTACTTCGTCTTTACAGTGAAATTAGTACCATTATGTCAATTTGGTAGATGGTCACCTTACAATATAAAAGGTGAAGTGACCAGTCCAAGATGATGCAGTTAATGAACCCTGTCCTCCGTGCTCTTACTGTGACATCTTTTGAGACTTCCATTCCCCTCTTAATAGCACATTCTAAATAATAGAATCGACTTTAATTTATGTTGCTTAGTATACTTAGCAGAACCTAAAGACAGAATATTCAGAGACCCTGTTCCCCCAAAGACTGCTTATGAATTCAATGGTAGTATGATATTACTTTCTTTGTAGATCCTCAAGTTAAGAAGGTTTAAAAAAATAGGTGTGATGATGCCAGGAAATATTATATATATACATATATATGTGTGTGTGTGTGTGTGTGTATATATATATAATCTTTGACATTTCAATGCCTTTGGGCTCAATGACTTGAAAACAACTTACTGCTACTTCTAAAACATTAGACAGCAGACATTTACCCTGGAAGTAAAATAGTAGCTTAGTAACCATGTCTTTGTATTTGTTTAAAGCCATTTGGAAGCTGGAGAATCATTTTCCACCCATGAAACATTTTGCTTATTAATGAAGAACATTGATTCATTGCACATTGTAGACCTTTTGGCGTTTTGTGTTAGACAAATAAACTTAGGCTCAATTTGATGGAAGGAGAGTTATGGGTAGAGATGCTACTTATGATCAAGTGTGACTGGTGCCATAAGAAAGAATAATTTGTCAACCTCACTAAGAATTAAGAATCTGAGCTATTAATTCTGAGAATGACAGGAGTTGAATTACATGTTACTTAGAAATATGGTTGTTCAAATATGATTCAAGCATCAACTGCTTCTTTGCAGTTCTCGTTTTGATACTCTTTATAAATGATTCACATTTGGGATTTTACACCATGCTTTTGAAAAGCACAGCACACATTCTGTTACCTGTTGCTCCTTATGTAATAGGTCAGCAAATGTATATCAGCCTCCACTACAGACCTGCTTTATGCTGAGGCTGGAAGTGTTGCACATGCTGGGACTCTGGAAGTTTGGTGTTTCCATTATTATAGTTTACAGTTCAGAGCAAATATTAGGGTTGCACAAACATTTTCATTTCTAAAAATGGCAGTCACTTCATTTCTGCACCATTATTGAACATATACTCAAGGTAGTTTTGTTGCCAAATGAACTGAATTAAATTGCTAACAATGAGGTGGTTGCATGTTAATATTTAATACTTTGTCCAATACCATCACATTTGTGTTATTATGAAAACTACATATATGATGATTATACTTTCAGAAATTGTTTGCTTTCTTCTGCTTTTTCTAATATTCTAAAATCAATTTAAATATACTAGTCTTGCGAAGTCTAATTGTTTTGGTAAACACCACCACCAAAATCCTGCCCCACTTACTTTCTCTCTCCCACCTACAAAATCAAAGCCAATGTTATGAGTCAAGCTGGCTCGTGTGTGGGGATCACGGCTCCTTTTAATGTCTTGTGTATTTTGAAACATGTGTTGCCTGCACCAGTTCTTCTAACTATGACATTCTATGCAAGTGTGGTTTGAGGTTGCTCATACAAGTCCAGGCATGATGCTCAAATTTGGCTGCTTATTATGTATTACCAAAAGCCAAGTGTGTATGCTTCATTGCTTTGGAAAAAAATGCATTTAACACTAGCTCAGCAAAGCTTTATGATATTGATATTTCAAATCATTTTGGTTCATTGATTAAATAAAAGGCAATTTGACTTGTTTAGCAATATTTAAATGAAAGGGATATGTACTAATCTTTAGGCAATTATACCCTCTATATTTTTAATTTTACCATATAGACTGCGCACTGATTTGAACTATCAGTGTACTAAAGATAACTCTTACCCCTGATGCCTTTGATTTATTTTCAAGTTCAAAGGCCTTGGAAATAATTTTATTTTTATAATTTTATGCAGTAGGTATATATTGTGTATCTCCCTAAGGTAGATAAAATCTTTCCATATCCAAGTGCAAGTCTGACTGTAGATTGTCCAATGAAGTTTAAGTAATGGTAGAACAGAAACTAGCAGTTGATTAAATCAGTGGATCTTATAGGTTTACAGTTTCTGCAGCCCAACTCTGGCTCTCCACTTGTAAGTGAAATATAATGAATGCAAAGGGCATAGCCAAACTTGGACTCAGATCCCTGCTTTTCACATACCAGGCAACTGATCATGATCAAGCTACCGAGTCTGCATAATAATCTGTGTCCTAATTCATTAAGAAGGAGCGACAGTTCTCATAAAATAGTTGCACATAATAGATACTCAAAAATGTTTCTCTTCTGATAGTTTGCACAGTACTTTATCTATAAATTAGTACAAATCCTCTGTCTTAAGCAATCTTGAGTACTTGGGGAGCAAATTTTGATTCAAGGAGGAAATATGAAAAATGACATAAAGGATAATTATTTCCTTCTTCTTATCAGGAAGTTTCTATTTCTTGTGTCCTGCTGTGGGTAGAAAAGAGAGAATCAAGAATGTTTTGAAATAATATGATAGAGAACCCAGAAAGAAGGCTGTACACCTACAACTATGATCTTCAACAAAGCCGATAGAAACCAGCAATGGAAGAAAAATTCCCTATTCAATAAATCATGCTGGCATAACTGGGTATCCATATGCAAAAGAATGAAACTGGATCCCTGCCTTATACCATATGCAAAAAATAACTCAAGATGGATGAAAGATTTAAAAATAAAACCCAAAAGTATAAAAACACTGGGAGACAACCTAGGCAATACCATTTTGGACTAGGAATGGGCAAAGATTTCATGACGAAGACACTAAAAGCAACTACAACAAAAGCAGAAATTGACAAGTGAGATTTATTTAAACTTGAGAGCTTCTGCACAACAAAGAAGACTATAAACATAGTGAGCAGACACCCTACGGAATGGAAGAAAATTTTCATAAAGTATGCCTCTGATAAAAGCCTAATATCCAGCATCTATAAGGAACTTACACAAATTTACAAAAAAAAATACCCTCCGGAACCCCACTAAAAAGTGAGCAAAGGACAGGAACTGACACTTTTCAAAAGGAGGCATATATATGGCCAAAAAACATATGAAAAGAAGCTCAACTTTACCAATCATGAGAGTCATGCAAATGAAAACCACAATGAGACACCATTTAACACCAATCAGAATGGCTATTTGATATGGTTTGGCTCTGTGTCCCCACCTAAATCTCATGGCAAGTTGTAACCCTCAGTGTTGGGGGAGGGGCCTGGCGGGAGCAGATTGGATCATGGGAGTAGACTTCCCCCTCGATGTTCTCACCACAGTGAGTGAGTTCTCATGAGATCTGGTTGTTTGTATCACTTCCCCCTTCACTCTTTCTCCAGCTCCACCAGGTAAAGGTGTGCCTGCTTCCCCTTCAACTTCCACCATGATGGTAAGTTTCCTGAGGCCTCCCCAGCCAGGCTTCCTGTGCAGCTGGTGGAACCATGAGCCAATTAAATGTCTTTTCCTCATAAATTACCCAGTCTTACCTAGATCTTCATAGCAGTGAAAGAACAGACTAATACACTATTATTAAAAAGTCAAATATAACAGATGCTGGTGAGGTTGTGGAGAAAAAGGAATGCTTATACACTGTTGATAGGAGTAAAAATTAGTTTAACCATTGTAGAAGATAAAGGTGATTCCTCAAAGACTTAAAAAGAGAACTAACATTTGACCTAGCAATTCCATTACTGGGTAAATACCCAAAGGAATACACATCATTCTATCATAAAGACACATGCACACATATGTTCATTGTAACACTATTCACAATAGCAAGGACATGGAATCAACCTAAATATTCATCAATGGTAGAATCGATAAAATAAATGTGGCACATATACACCTTGGAATACTACAAAGCCATAAAAAAAAAATGAGATCATCTCCTTTGCAGGAACATGGATGGAGCTGGAGGCCATTATCCTCAGCAAACTAACGAAGGAACAGAAAACTAAATACTGCATATTCTCAATTATAAGTGGAAGCTCAATGGTGAGAACTCATGGACCCAAGGAGACAAACAAGGCATACTGGAGCCTGTCAGAGGGTGGAGGGTGGGAGAAGGGAGATGATCAGGAAAAATAACTAATGGGTACGAGGCTTAATACCTGGGTGCTGAAATAACCTGTACAACAAACCCCACGACACAAGTTTGCCTATGAAACCAGCATCTGCATGTACTCCTGACCTTAAAATAAAAGTTAAATTTAGGCCGGGCGCGGTGGCTCAAGCCTGTAATCCCAGTACTTTGGGAGGCCGAGACGGGCGGATCACGAGGTCAGGAGATCCGGACCATCCTGGCTAACACAGTGAAACTCCGTCTCTACTAAAAAATGCAAAAAAACTAGCCGGGCGAGGTGGCGGCGCCTGTAGTCCCAGCTACTCGGGAGGCTGAGGCAGGAGAGTGGCGTAAACCCGAGGGGTGGAGCTTGCAGTGAGCTGAGATCGCACCACTGCACTTCAGCCCGGGCAACAGAGCCAGACTCCGTCTCAAAAAAAAAAAACAGTTAAATTTAAAAAATACAAATTGGAAAGAAAACATATGATCCACCATGGGTTCACAACCATAGGATTTCCAGAAGAAATATGAATTGGAAACATCAGTGTCTAAATGTAGTTAAGAAACTCACGCTATTGGCCAGGCGCCGTGGCTCACACCTGTAATCCCAGCACTTTGGGAGGCCAAGGTGGGCGGATCACGAGGTCACGAGATCCAGACCATCCTGGCTAACACGGTGAAACCCCGACTCTATTAAAAATACAAAAAACTAGCCGGGCGCGGTGGCGGCGCCTGTGGTCCCAGCTCCTCGGGAGGCTGAGGCAGGAGAATGGCGGGAACCCGGGGGGCGGAGCTTGCAGTGAGCCAAGATGGCGCCGCTCACTCCAGCCTGGGCCACACAGCGAGACTCCGTCTCAAAAAAAAAAAAAAAAAAAAGAAGCTCATGCTATCTGAACCATCTCTTGGTTGCTTTCCCTCCCAGATCGTCTTTTCTCCCAGGGACTCACTGACCATGAACAGCGATCATGCCTAGATTTACCCCGTCTCTGCCCTCAAAGCTGACGTGGAGTCAAATGCCACAAATAGCCTTGATCGTGCAACCTTGATTATCTTTCTGAAAAATGTAATTAGTAACCCTCCTTTCTATCATGTATTTACAGAAACACTGATTATCCTTGGTGTAAAGCTTCTAATAAACAGCAGGCATTGTTAGAAATTTAATTCATTCATAGGGTTTTTTGAGCCTCGCCATACATTTGCTGCACCAACACATAGTTTATCATTTTAGAACTCTTGGTTCATGCTTTTAAAATTTGAGACATGGATATCCTTAAGCTCTGTGAGTGATACTGAGGAAGGAAAGGGCAGGATGTGTATCATGAAGAAAAATTCTAATCAATTGAAAACAGGCTATCAGGGAAAACTTCACTGAGTTGAATGCATGGACATGCCACCCTGTTATCAAAACAATTATTGAAGAAATCATTTCTATTGTTCTATAGGTCATGTATGCCTCGGCTCTTCCAGCCACTCAGTTTTTACCAAACCTTTTTTTTTTTTTTCGTTCTAGGCCCACCCTCTTCCCGGATCAAGAGGGTCCAAGAGCAGGAAAGTGGAACTGAATACCTGGACTAAGACCAAAGAATGCTGCAGTGTGGACTGGGGGGATAAATTCCAGGCATTTCTTCTTGCTTCCAAACGTAACTGAATCTCTTTTATCTGGAAATATGACTTGAGTTCATAGGAAAGAGGAATCAGGCCAAAGCCACTTTTTGATATTGGGGCATCAGAAATACCATAGGCACAGGCTTTTTCACAGGATGGTATTTCTTGTTTGGACATCTGGCTGATCCGCTGAAAACATGCATCTGTGAGAAATACATGGAAACAATTTCTTTTTGATAAATAAGGAAATACTTTAGTAGAGGGTTAGTATTGAATTCTTACTTTGTGTATTTTCTTTTAGCAATAACACCTTTTTCCTTTCTTTGCTATGTTAGGAGAGAAAGAAGACTCATGTTTATTGTACGAACACAGTTACTTTTACATTTTAATGCACTGCTCTTAGAAAACAAACCAGGAAGCCACACGGATTATTTCTACATGTTTCCACCCCTGTGGGAAATCAGTGTTTCGAAACTTCAGCATATTACATATAAATAAACATACCTCATTCATCTCGCATCTTTTGAATAAATGATTCAATAAGAGAGTAAAGCAACAGATAAAAGGTTTGCCTCTAAAAGATTGTTCTGTTATAAGCTATTTCCCTTTGCTAAGACACTGTTTTAACAAAATATTTCTAATTTAAATTCTGGACACTCGTCTGCTTTAGGCTTGGAGCTGTTGCTGTAGTCCAGTCTGTGCCTACAGGTGGCAGTGCTCCTTCATGGTTGCAGCGATGTGGCTTTCAATGCATTGGATTGTCAATGGAAGGTGAATTTAGGAAGTGAAATCAAACTTCAGAAATCTATTTTCAGGTATATTCTTCTAGTTTTATGAAAGCATAAGCTTATGTTGTTTAAAATGCTGTTATAAATAGGAGTGAACTTCAGCCACCAGCCTGAAGGCTGTCCTTTCTGCTGTTGGGTGTGGACGATGTCTGATGGGAATGCATCGTCTCTTCTCAGTATGTGGAAAACAAAGTGGCCAGGCGCGGTGGCTCACACTTGTAATCCCAGCACTTAGGGAGGCCGAGGCGGGTGGATCATGAGGTCAGGAGTTTGATACCAGCCTGACCAATATGGTGAAACCCCGTTTCTACTAAAAAAAGAAAAATTAGCCGGGCGTGGTGGTGGGCACTTGTAGTCCCAGCTATTCAGGACGCTGAGGCAGGAGAATCACTTGGACCTGGGAGGTGGAGGTTGCAGTGAGTGGAGATCACACCACTGCACTCCAGCCTGGGTGACAGAGCAAGATTCTGTCTTAAAAAAAAAAAAAAAGAAAAGAAAAGAAAAAAGAAAAACGAAGTGACTGAACTATTGAGAAACAGGTTCTCAGACCTCAGTTCCAGAAAATTATGAATGGCTAAGCATTACCGTAGAGTAAATCTGTTTCATTTTTCCACAGGTTTGTCTGTAGATTGCATTAGGGCAAGACTGGGTAAGTCTGTCTTTATAAAATCCACACTCTTGTGAGTACCATAATAATTCTATGGGCACCTTCAGTGGGGCTTGTTAGAACACTGATGCTGATGCTCCCTAGACTTATTTTTCAAAGAACTGCTGGTTTAATCAACAAAATAGAAATCACTGGAGAGATTTATTAAGCATTTAACTTTTTTTTTTTTTAAAGGCATTTAACTTCATGTTAAGGAGTCAGAAATACAAAAGGGTTGTGGAGTAGAATTTCTGTAAATTAAATAACCAACTGGAGCTCATGAGCCTGTGCTAGACTAGCTGCAAGTAAGAGTAACTGATCACAGTTGGTGTGTGATGACACTGGGCCAGCCACTGTGCTGAGTATTTGGATGGTTTAACTCACGTAAATCTATATAGCAACCCTACCATTTTCTTTCAGTTCTATGATGCTTAGTTTTTCATATTTTCACAGTTCTAAAATTAGAATATGTTCTAAAATAGATGACTTCTGACAATCCCTATCCATAAGGCAGAAACTGAGATAGTATTTGTTTGTTTGCTTTTGTTTATTATTATTATTATTATTATTATTATGTTATTTCAATAGGTATTGGGGGAACAGGTGCTGTTTGGTTACACGGATAAGTTCTTTAGTGGTGATTTCTGAGATTTTGGTGCATCCATCACCCGAGCAGTGTACACTGCACCCAGAGTGTAGTTCTTTATCCCTCACCACCCCTGACCATTTCCCTCAAGCCCTCAAAGTCCATTGTATTATTATTATGCCTTTGTGTCCTCATAGCTTAGCTCCCACTTATGAGTGAGAACATTTGATGTTTCGATTCCCATTCCTGAGTTACTTCACTCAGAATAATGGTCTCCAGTTCCATTAAGGTTGCTGTGAATGCCATTGTTTTGTTTCTTTTTATGGCTGAGTAGTATTCCATTTTATTTATATATATATATATCACATTTTCTTTATCCAGTTGTTGACTGAAGGGCATTTGGACTGGTTCTGTATTTTTGCAATTGTGAATTCTGCTGCTATAAACTTGTGTGTACAAGTACCTTCTTTGTATAATGACTTATTTCCTCTGGGTACATACCCAATAGTGGGATTACTGGAACAAATGGCAGATCTACAATTAGTTCTTGAAGGAATCTCCATACTGTTTTCCATAGTGGTTGTACCAGTTTACAGTCCCAGCAGCAGTGTAGAAGTGTTCCCCTTTCACCACGTCCACACCAACATTTATTACTTTTTTATTTTTTGATTAAGGCCATTCTTGCAGAAGACAGGTGGTATCTCATGGTGGTTTTTATTTGTATTTCCCTGATAATTAGAGATGTTGAGCTTTTTTGTTTGTTTGTTTTTGTTTTTGTTTTTGATGGAGTCTTGCTCTGTCGCCCAGCCTGGAGGGCAGTGGTGTGATCTCAGCTCACTGCAAGCTCTGTCTCCCAGGTTCATGCCGTTCTCCTGCCTCAGCCTCCTGAGTAGCTGGGACTACAGGTGCCCACCACCATGCCCGGCTAATTTTTTGTATTTTTATTAGAGATGGGATTTCACCGTGTTGGCCAAGCTGGTTTTGATCTCCTGACCTCGTGATCCGCCCGCCTCGGCCTCCCAAAGTGCTGGGATTACAGGTATGAGCCACCGTGCCTGGCCAAGATGTTGAGCATTTTGTATATGTTTGCTAGCCAATTGTACAGCCTCTTTTGGGAATTGCCTGTTCATGTCCTTAGCCCACTTTTTGATGGGATATTAGTCCTTTATCAGAAGTACAGTTGGCAAATATTTTCTCCCACTTTGTGGGTTGTTTACTCTGTTGATTATTTATTTTGCTGTGCAGAAGCTTTTTAGTTTAAGTGCCATTTATTCTTCCTTGTTTTTGTTGCATTTGCTTTTGGGGTTTTGGTCATGAAGTCTTTGCCCATGCCAATGTTTAGACGGGTTTTCCAATGTTAGCTTCTCAAATTTTTATGGTTTCACATCTTAGATTTAGGTCTTTAATCCATGTTGGGTTGATATTTGTATAAGGTGAGAGATGAGGATCCAGTTTCATTCTACATGTGGCTGCCTATTTTCCCAGTACCATTTGTTGACAAACATGTCCTTTCCCTACTCTATGTTTTTGTTTGCTTTGTCAAAGATCAGTTGTTGTATTTGGCTTTATTTCAGGGTTTTCTGTTCTGTTACATTGGTCTATGTGTCTACTTTTATACCAGTACCATGCTTTTTGCTGATTATGGCTTTATAGTACTGTTTGAAGTCAGGTAGTGTGATGCCTCCAGATTTGCTCTTTTTGCTTAGTCTTGCTTTCAGTATGCGGGCTCTTTCTTCATTCCACATTAATTTTAGGATTGTTTTTCTAGTTCTGTGAAGAATGATGGTTGTATTTTGATGGAAATTGCATTGAATTTGTAGATTGCTTTTGGCAGTATGGTCATTTTCACAACATTGATTCTACCCATCCATGAGCGTGGGATGTGTTTCCATTTGTTTGTGTCATCTGTGATTTCTTTCACCAGTGTTTTGTAGTTTTTCTTGTAGAGGTCTATCACCTTCTTGGTTAAGTATATTTCTCCATTTTTATTTTCATTTTTTGCAGCTATTGTAAAAGGAGTTGTGTTCTTGATTTGATTTTCAGCTTGATTACTGTTGGTATATAACAGTGCTTCTGATTTGTGTACCTTAATTTTATATCTCAAAACTTTTCTGAATTCATTTGTCAGTTCTAGGAGCTTTTAAGAGGAATGTTTAGGGTTTTCTAGATATACAATCATTTTATCAGTGAACAGCAACCCAGCAACAGTTTGACTTTGTCTTTACTAATTTGGATGCCCTTTATTTCCTTCTCTTGTCTGATTGCTCTGGCTAGGACTTTCAGTACTGTGTTGAATAAAAGTTGTGAAAGTGGGCATCCTTGTCTTGTTCCAGTTCTCAGGGGAATGCATTCAGCTTTTCACCATTCAGTATAATATTGGCTGTGTGTTTGTCATAGATGGATTTTATTTTCTTAAGGTATGTCCTTTCTACGCCAATTTTGCTGAGGGTTTTAATCATAAAGGATGCTGGATTTTGTCAAATGCTTTTTTTTATCCATTGAGATGATAATTTGATTTTTATTTTTAATTCTGTTTATATGATGTATCACATTTATTGACTTTTGTATATTAAACCATCCCAGTATCCCTCATATGAAACCCACTTGATCATGGTGGATAATCTTTTTGATATGCTGTTGGATTCACTTAGCTAGCATTTGGTTGAGGGTTTTTGCAACTCTGTTCATTAGGGATATTTGTCTCTAGTTCTCTTTTTTGTTATGTCCTTCATGGTTTTGGTATTAGGGTGATACTGGTTTCATAGAACGATTTAGGGAGGATTCCCTCCTTTTCAATCTTTTGGAATAGTGTCAATAGGATTGGTACAAACTCTTCTATGAATGCCTGAGAGAATTCAACTGTAAATCCATCTGGTCCTGGACTTTCTTTTCCTTCGTAATTTTTTTTATTACCATTTTAATCTCACTGCTTGTTATTGGTCTGTTCAGAGTTTCTATTCCTTGCTGATTAATCTAGGAGAGTTGTATATTTCCAGGAATTTTTCCTTCTTCTCTAGGTTTTCTCATTTGTATGCATAAAAGTGTTCATAGTAGACTTAAATTATCATACAGCCTTAAATGATTTCTGCAGCATTGTTTGTAATATCTCCCATTTTCTTTCTAATTGAGCTTATGTGGATCTTCTTTCTTTTTTTCTTGGTTAATCTCACCAATGGTCTATCAATTTTGTTCATCTTTTCAAAGAATCAGCCTTTCATTTCATTTATCTTTTGTATTTTTTGTTTGTTTGTTTTAATTTTCTTTAGTTCTGCTCTGATCTTTGTTATTTTTTTCTTCTGCTGGGTTCCGATTTAGTTCATTCTTATTTCTCTAGTTTCTTGAGGTGTGACCTATGATTGTCTATTTGTGCTCTTTTGGGCTCTTTGATGAAGGCTTTTAATGTTATGAACTTTCCTCTTAGCACTCCTTTTTCTGTATCTCAGAGATTTTGATAGGTTGTTATCATTATTATTATTCAGTCGAAAGAAATGTTTAATTTTCATCTTGATTTCATTGTTGACTCAATGACCTTTTGGGAGCAGATTACTTAATTTCTATGTATTTACATGGTTTTGATGGTTCCTTTTGGAGTTGATTTCCAATTTTATTCCACTGTGGTCTGAGAGAGTAATTTTGATTTTCTTAAATTTACTGAGACTTGTTTTGTGGCCTATTATGTGGTTTGTCTTGGAAAATGGATGAGTACAGTGTATATTCTGCAGTTGTTGAGTAGAATGTTCTCTAAACATCTGTTAAGTCCATTTGTTCTAGAGTATAGTTTAAGTCCATTGTTTCTTTGTTGACTTTCTGTCTTGATGACCTGTCTAGTGCTGTCAGTGGAGTACTGAAGTCCCCAACTATTACTGTGTTGCTGTTTGTCCCGTTTCTTAGGTGTAGTAGTAATTGTTTTATAAATTTGGAAACTCCAGTGTAAGGTGCGTATATATTTAGGATTGTGATATTTTCCTGTTGGACAAGGCTTTTTATCATTATATAATGTCCCTTTTTGTCTTTTGAAGTGCTGTTGCTTTAAAGTGTGTTTTGTCTGATAAAAGAATAGCTATTCCTGCTTGCTTTTGGTATCTGTTTACATGGAATATCTTTTTCTACCCATATACCTTAAGTTTATGTGAGTCCTTATGTGTTAGTTGACTCTCTTGAATACAGCAGATATTTGGTTGGTGAATTCTTATCCATTCTGCAATTCTTTTTTTTTTTTTTTTTTTTAAGTGGAGCATTTTTAAGTGGAGCATTTAGGCCATTTACTTTAAACATTAGTATTGAGATGTGACATACTGTTCTATTAATTGTGCTAGTTGTTGTCTCAATATCATGCTTATTTTTCATTGTATTGCTGTTTTATAGGTCCTTTTAGATTTATGCTTTAGGGAGGTTCTATTTTGGTGTATTCTGAGAATTTGTTTCAAGATTTAGAGCTCCTTTTAGCAGTTCTTATAGTGCTGGCTTATTAGTGGCAAATTCTCTCAGCATTTGTTTGTCTGAAAAAGACTGTATCTTTTTTTTATTCACAAAGTTTAGTTTCACTAGATACAAAACTCTTGGCTGGTAATTGTTTTGTTTAAGGAGGCTGAAGATAGGCCCCAAATCCTACTAGCTTGTAGGGTTTCTCCTGAGAAATCTGCTGTTAATCTGATAGGTTTTCCTTTATAAGATACCTGATGCTTTTGCCTCACAGTTCTTAAGATTCTTTCCTTCATCTTGACTTCAGATAACCTGATGACGATGTACCTAGATGATGATCTTTTTGTGATGAATTTCCTAGGTGTTCTTTGAGTTTCTTGGATTTGGATGTCTACATCTCTAGCAAGGCTGAGAGGTTTTCCTCAATTATTCCCTCAAATATGTTTTCCAAACCTGTAGATTTCTCTTCTTCCTTGGGAACACCAATTATTTTTAAGTTTAGTTGTTTAACATAATCCCAAACTTCTTGGATTTTTATTTATTTATTTTTTTAAATATTTTTTGTTCATTTTTTTTTTATTTATCTTTTTCAGATTGGGTTAACTTGAAAACCTTGTCTTCAAGCTCTGAAGTTCTTTCTTCTACTTGTTCAAGAATTTACAATGCATTTTGCATTTCTCTAAGTGTGTTCTTCATTTATAGAAGTTGTGATTTTTTTTTTTATTTATGCTATCTATTTCACTGGAGATATTTCCATTCATATCTTGTCTCATTTTTTTTCATTTCTTGAAGCTGGACTTTACCTTTCTCTGGTGCCTCCTTGATTAGTTTAATAATCGACCTTCTGAATTCTTTTTCTTGCAATTCAGAGATTTTATCTTAGTTTGGATCCATTGCTGGTGTGATCTACTGGAGGAGTTAAAGAATCTTGTTTTGTCATGTTACCAGAATTGTTTTTCTGGTTTCGTCTTATTTGGGTAGACTGTGTCAGAGGGAATATCTGGGGCTCAAGGGCAGCTCATCAGATTCTTTTGTCCCCCAGGGTGTGCTCTTGATATAGAGCCCTAGGGATGGGGCTTCCTGAGAGCCCAACTGCAGTGATTATTTCTCTTCTGGGTTTAACTACCCAACAGAGCTGCCAGGCTCCAGGCTGGTTCTGGAGGTTGTCTGCAAAGACTTCTGTGATGTGAACTGTCTTCAGGTCTCTCAGCCGTGGATACCAGCACCTGCTCCAGTAGAGGTAGCAAGGAAGCTAAGCGGACTCTGTGAGGGCCGTTGGTTGTAGTTTTATCTAGTGTGCTGGTTTTTTGTTGGCTGGCCTCTGACTAGGAGCACGCACTTTCAAGAGAGCATCAGCCGCAGTAGTAGGGGGAGGATACCAGCTTGACCTAAGCTTGTCTGGATACGTATTCAGGTTTTTCAGGTGGTGGGCAGGGCCATACAGCTCCCAAGAGATTATGTTGTTTCTCTTGTCTCCAGCTACCAGGGTGGGAAGAGAAAGACCATCAGCTGGGGGGTACGGGTAGACATGTCTGAGTCAGACTCTCCCTGGGCAGTGCTTGCTGTGCCTGCTGTGGGAGTTGGGGGTATGGTTCTCAGGCCAGTGGAGTTATGTTCCTAGGAGGATCATGGCTGCCTCTGCTGCTTTGTACAGGTCACCAGGGAAGTGGGGGAAAGCTGCCAGTGACATGAAGCCTGCGAGGCCAGTCTCATTCCCACCATGCCCCGCCAACAGCACTGAGTTTGTTTCCAGGCAGCTGGTGAGCAGGACTAAGAACTTGTCCCAGGCTGCCAGCCTCTTCCCTGAGAAAGCAAGCAGGGCTTCCGTGTTTCCAGCCTCCCCGCCTGCCACTGCTTCTGTGCTGGGATCTGCACTCCTGGCTCCCTCATCCCCAGATTCTGTCCAGGAAACTTCAAGTTGCTCAAAATTGTCACAAAGTTTAGCTGGAAGCTTCCTTCTCCCTGTGGTCTTTCCCCAACTCCACTAGCAGCCCTCCCCAAAGATCCCTGTGAGACAGTCAGAATGGCTTCCCTGGGGACCGAGAGTGTCCACGGGCTGTGCCCGCTGCTTCCTCTACCCCTATATTTTGCTTGGGTCTCTAAATTCATCTCAGCTCCAGGTAAGGTCTGATCCTTTTTTTCGTGATCTGGACCTTCAGGTTCCTCAGTGAGGATGTGTGTTCAGGGTGGACGTTCCCCGCTCACACTTGGGGCGCTCACAGTTTTCTGGTGGCCTCACAGAGCCCGCGAAGGCAAGCTGCTTCCTTCAGAGGCTCTGCAGATTCTCTCGGCTTTCCTGACATGTTTGTGTGGTAGTTCTTGGAGCAAACGTTTTCGATGTGAGTCTCCACACGCTGCTCTGTCCATCCAAGCGGGAGCTGCAAGTTAACCCTGCCTCCTACCCACCATTTTCCTCAAACTGAGATAGTACTTGTTTTCATTTATAGTTTTGTTTAGAGACAGGGTCTTGCTGTGTCGTCCAGGCCGGAGTCCAGTGATGCCATCATAGCTCACCGCAGTGTTGAATTCCCGAGCTCAAGCAACCCTCTCACTCCAGCCTCTCGAATAGCTGGAACTGCAAGTGCGTATCACCTTGCCTAGCTAAGTCTGTCTTTATAGACTCAGAATCTCACTATGTTGCCCATTCTTGCTTTGAACTCCTGACCTCAAGCAACCCTCCGGCCTCAGACTCCCAAAGTGTTGGGATTATAGGCATGAGCCACGGTGCTTGGCCTTGAGACGTATTTATCACCTGCACATGTGAAGATATAAAAATCGTCAGCCTCCAAATGGGCAGAACAGATGTGGTGAACTAGGAAGGACATCCCAGGGACACTCTTGAAGTTAGTTTTCACCCTTAGGAGTGGCAGAGCTGTTGGTAGCAGGAGCAGTGGAGAGGCAGGCCTGCTCAGCAGCATCCCTAGCGCAGTGTCAAATGTGGGCTGGGTCTATGCAGCCAGCGTGGCAGCCCAGCACCAGTGCCTTTCAGTGGGTTCGTGCGTTTCTACTAAGAAATGCTGTTCTCCCAACACCGTTCATAGCACGATGGGTAATTCTGTAAGGAAGAGGCTAGACACTGCCAAACCTGAATCAAGAGCTGATTTAGAAGAGTTGAAATCTGCATATAAAGAAGTCTTAGAAATATCTAAACCAATTCATCTTGCTTAATTTTTTTATATTCACGTGGGAGTGGTATATGATTAAAAAGATCTATGTATAATTAATTTTTTCAATAGGCACACAGAAGAGAAATTCATACTCTCAAGAGAGCTTCGTGTGTCATATTGTGATTGTCTGTGGTTTTCCTTTTCGGTGGTATTTAAAATTGTGTCTTACAATTGAGAGCTTTCTAGATGTGACAGCAACAGTATCATTATCCCTGTTTTATGGATGAGGAAGTTTTGTCACAATAAGTAGCAGGACCAGGATGTAGGTTCAGTCTGCATCTAGAATGTGGTATCTTTATACTCTACCGTTCCTCTGATGAACTGATTACAAAAAGAGCTATAACAGTTTTTATTATGTCATTTGTAATAAAGTTACTACCAGAAATTTTCAAAATTCCATTCCTCCCTTTCCTGAGTTCCTGCCTCAGACTACGCTAGGTACATCTGCCTCCATAAAAGAGGCTAAGAAAAAAAAGTCTGGCCTAGCGCAGTGGCTCACGCCTGTAATCCTAGCAGTTTGGGAGGCCAAAGTGGGAGATTACCGGAGGTCAGGAGTTCAATACCAGCCTGGCCAACATGGTGAAACCCCATCTCTACTAAAAATACAAAAAATTAGCCGGGCGCGGTGGCACGTGCCTGTAATCCCAGCTACTATGGAGGCTGAGGCAGGAGAATCACTTGAACCTGGGAGGTAGAGGTTGCAGTGAGCCAAGATTATGCCACTGCACTCCAGCCTGGGCAACAGAGCCAGACTTTATCTCAAAAAAAAAAAAAAAAGAAAGAAAAAGAAAAAAGAAAAAAAAAGTCTTTCTTTTCTCCACACTTTCCCAGTTCATTTTCTTCTTCAAGCTCTCTGAAGTAAGTTCAGTCAGAAGGTGCAGGTTAGCACAGAAGATGAAGACAGCCCATTTTTGCTTCAGGACCGAGTCGTCCTCATATCCAGAACTTTTATTACTCAAACGGATGCTGTGTTTTAATCCTCTCTGGCTCCTGTGCAGACACTCCGTGTGTGACTGCACAGGTTGTGTCTCTTTTAATCGGTTCTACTCTCCTATCTATTTTTAGTCAGTTCAGAATCCACAGGGGAATGTGGATGAAGAATTAATTCCGTCATCTCCCAACATATTTACCTTTCTAAGTCTATGCCAGAAGAACAAATAGATTTCATTGTACGTTCATTAAAAATTTGCATGAGGAGAACAATGAAACATCTTTCATGTTATATTATTCTTATGAAATAGGACTTACAGAAACCGTGATGAAATTAAAACTGTGTTTTGAGATCTTTATAGCATATATATGTTGAATATCAAAATTCCTGCCACTTTTTTGGGTCTTCAAAAGCAGAATAAAATCAAGTTTGTAGCTATACAATGTTTTTCACTTCAATATAATACAAAAATGTGATTTTGCACAGGTATATGGTTTGAAGAAAGAAGCATAGAAATTACATATTTTATACTTGCCAAGTACATTGGATTAGAATAATCTAAATCCCAACAATTTTCTTTTTGGGAAATGACCTTATACCTAAATTTTAGAAAAAGATGCCTATAATTGGTATTTTTCACTTTTGGGTATCACCTTTCTCTTTGATCTTTCAAAAATAATTTGGGTAACGTGATATTCCGGTTTCCTTGTTTTAAAATGATTTTTATTCAGCCTAAGAACTATGGGGTAACAAGTTTCATAGAAATGCTTACTGTGCAATAAACAATGCTGTCACAGCTACTGGCTGAAATTGAGGGAAAGGGTACACATGTGTGAGAAGGTTAGCTGAATGACGCACATTGGTGCAGCTGGGAGCTGGCAACAGGGCCTTTGGCCTGGCACAGGGAGTCCTGTGGTTCACGCAGGTGGCCCGTTACATGGCTCCATTATTCTCAGGTATGGCTCACAGTTTATTAATAGCAAATAATATGTTATTACTATGAATTATATGTCATTTATTAAATGCTATTTATTAAAAATAGATGCATAATTCATACTAAGAGAAAATTTTCTTCCATTATTTTAAAAATAAATTTCAGGATGAAACAGTTCCAATGCAGTCTTTGTTCATTTTCATTCTGTTTTAATCTCAGAAAACACTTCACGTACCTATACAAAAGTAAATATTAAACACAGAACATCATTTGATAAATACAACTATAGAGAAAAACTGCGTGAGTGAATAAGTGGAAAACTTCTACTAGGCAATGTATACATTTGATGAGGTCTATAAACCATTAAAAACAAGTGAACTATTAACAATAAGTCAGGGTCTTTCTTAAAGGGCCACAAAGATAGGAACACTTGATAAAAATTAAATGTGATAGTTGCTCGATCAATATTCATATTTATGAGAGGAAAACAGCTTTCTTAATTGCTATTTCTACAACTATCTTTTTAAAAATATTACACAAATTTTGCAATGTAACTGAAATAGCACATAAGGAAAATGTGATTTATTTACTCCTAAAAAAAACCTGACTCTATTCATCAAAGATGTACAGCCAGTTTATCATGAAAGGGTGTGACGTTTCAATAGTGCAGAACCACCCTGGGGTCTGTAAAGGAAAATTGGCATCATTCCATGTTCTCATAATTGTTGGTCCATCATACAGATGACACAGTGTGGGGTTTAACCAGGATCCCGCCTTCAGTAACCTCTCCTTGTATCCAGGGATCTGATGGAAGAGCGAAACTCTTATGAGCACACATTTACATCACAGCCTTGTGACTTGCTCACTTAGGATGGATGTGGTATGTTGATCATTAGGTGGTTTGTAAAATATCTGGCTCAGATAGAGAGTGTGATAAAATATTTGGCTTCTGCTACTCTGTAGGGACTTCAAATGTCTGTTTGCATTTCGTTCCAATAAATGCTTCTGTGGTTTTCAGGATGGATATCCAGTTCTGGTTTCTCAATCTTATCCCTCCTCTAATAAATTTGGATCCAAATTTGACAGGTTGACATGTTTGTACTTCCAGCAATGGTTTCATTATCTTACTAGAGGTGTATGTCCACATATGAAAAAGAATTTGCATTTTTACTAAATAATGAGGAGGATATGTATGGATGGTTTCTGTTCCTTCACTGATAAAAAAGAGGACATTAATTATCTAATGGCCCAAGGGCCAGAGTTCTGTAACTCATCATTATTTAGTACTTTGCATTGTGCTTCAGGGTATATCTGGAGAACCTGTGGATCTGATTAAGAAGACAGTGCCATATAATAATATTGATAATCAACACTTTTACAATACCAAACATTAACTTTTCTTATTATTGGGTCTTCCTGGAAGATTGTGAAGACTTGATACTCTTTCTGAGAGTTTCAACTGTCCTAAAAAGTTTATCTTAGGGGAATGTGCTCTGAGCAAGAGGTGCAAATGGCATTACCCTTGCACAGAAAGCACTTTAGACAAAGTCACTCTTAAGACCCAGTTTGAAAGTAAATAAGATTCAAGTAAATAGGAGCCAAATGCTTCTGTCAACAGTATTAATAATGTTTTGAATATTTTATCATGTCTTTCTCCCAAATGTCAAAACCAGGGCTTCCTTTTGTATGGTCTATAACAGAGGAACTCCTAGGATTTTATTTGAGTAGGTAAGCTCTTGTTTTTATTATGTCTCACTTTCTATCTCTTTTCTGTCATTAGCTGATGGCAGATATCATGTACTTTGCATCACACTCATTGTTATTATCAATGCATCACTGGAAGTGTGAACGCAGGCAATGCTTAAGGCAGTCTGAACTTTCCTGTAGGGCTTCAGTTCACATTGACCTCCTGTAGTTGTCATTCTATTCAGAATCATACAAAGCGCAATGGAACTGATTCAGAAATACCTGGGATCTGGAAGTTTCTTTGAACTTTGCACAACTTAGCTTTTTCTCCCCCATTTGTTTTATTACTGTAACAGTTTTTCCCAAGAGGCTGATAGTGGACTTTTCCAAAAATATTACTATACATTTTTTTAACCAAAAAACTCACAGTTCATTTCTTTTACCATTGATATCCAAATGCAAATATTTTACAATCTGGTAAAGTGACATGTCCTTTAATCTGAAAGGAATTCCCAGATTCTCAGAAACTCAGTTTCAATGTATAAAATGTGTCCTTGAAAATCCATTACAGACGCTAAAATGAAGGCTGTCCCCTGGGAAAGAGCCAGATATGTGGATCACCTGAGCCATCATGTGGAGATTTTTCACCGAGGCCATACAATTTTTGAAGGTTCCCCCTTGGGTTTTAGAAACAATTGCGATGTACGTACTGATGGATTATGGAACAAGGTCTGACCTACTTAACTCTGGCAAGGATAACTCACAGTTTAAGGATCCTTACTGAGGCTCCCTTTTCTTTTCCTGGATCCTGGTTTTGATTTATTAGATCATGTTTCCTTACTATTGACTATACATAAATATAATTTTTCATTAGAACTGAAATGTACTGATGTTTTTCTGAAAATGTCCTGTTTATTATTAACCACAATTTGTAGCTAATGTGTTTCCCCCTCTACCATCAATAGGAGAAACAAATGGAACAGAAGCCACATCAATACTTGTCATGACGCAAAAGGTTGGAAAAAAAAGGTTGAATGTGATTTCATGTTGTTTATTAAGAAGCACCCTGGGAAAAATCACTATACCAGCCTATATGCATATATACATATAGGCTGATGTATATACATATATACATATATACACATATAGGCTGGTGTATATACATATGTACATATATACACATATAGGCTGGTGTATATACATATATACATATATACACATATGCCGATTATGTACATATATACACATGTACACATATAGGCTGATGTAAATATATACATATATTAAGCATATATTAACATATATAATATATTTTATAAAGTATAGCATATATAAACATACCATTAAACATATATGTGTATAATGTATATAATATATATTAAACATATATGTATATAATACGTTTAGTAATAATAATAATTAGGTTTTCTAGGCACCAAGACTTTTTCTCACCCTAAGAATGTTACTTGTTATAAATCTAGTTTTGTTTCTTTTGATATATTTCATTCACATTGATAAAAGAAAAACTTCAGCCAAATTAAATGTCAAGGAGTTTAATTGAGCAATGAGGAATTTGCAAATCAGGCAGCCTCTGTGATTCGTGGAGACTCCAGCACAGCCACATGGTGGAAGAAGATTTATAGACAAACAAAAGGGAAATGACGCATAGAAATCGGCAGTGAGCTACAGAAACAGCCGGATTGGTTACACATAGGCACCTGCCTTATTTGAACACAGTTTGAACACTTAGCAGTCTATGAGTGGTTGAAGTATGGCAGCTGTGATTGGCCAAGACTCAGCTAATGTTACAGGCACATACTCCTAAGTTAGATTTTCAATCTTGTCTGACTGTTAAGCTAGGTTACAGTTCATCCACAAGGACTCAAATATCGAAGTACGATGTCTTTCTTAGGCCATATTTAGTTTGCTTTATCAATTCCCCCCCTTTTGGTCATTCTGTCAATTTTGAGAGACTGACCAAAACCTTAGTCATTGATGTCACTATTACCATTGTAAATGTACTTATGTGGTCTTAAAACCCACTGGGAAACAGTGGAACAGTGGGTTTTGCAAGGAGGAAACAAGGACTGAGTGGAGAGTACCTATTTATACTGGAATGTTCTGTTTACAGGAGAAAAACAAAACCTAGTCTGTTCGAGGATCTAGGTGTTTCCTTAAAGTCTTAGTGTGATTACGTCACATTTAGCACAAGTGACTCCATTTTAGTTTGGTTTGGTTTGTTGGGGCCTAGTGCATGAGCTCAGTTCAAAATAAAGGCCTCCCATAATTTTGTTTAAAAAAAATTCCCCCTCTTTGGCCAGGTTCTCACGTAGGTGAGAGTGAGACCAAAACTTAGGGCCTCAGCGTCACTCTCAGCTACCACCATTTTGGGTTTCTGGTCTCAGCACGTCATTCACAGGTTGCAGTGTCCTCATGGTCTCACATCTCTTTCAGCTCTTGTCATTCCAGTTGAAGACAGACCACTTGGCGTTCCAGAGATGGCTGCATGCAAACATTGAAAACTTTTGAGAGAATACAGAGCACCAGAGAGACTATTATTATGACTACTGGGAGGATAATATCAAGAGTTTGAAATATGCTCCTTACCCAGGGTCCCCCAAAACCAAGCCACCTAAAATTAAATAGATTAAAGAATGAGCTAGATGAAGAGTCTACTTGCTTGACTAAGTGGGGTTTTTTTTGTTTTTTGTCTTTTTTATTTTTATTTTTTTTTGAGACTGAGTCTTGCTCTGTTGCCTAGGCTGGAGTGCCGTGGTGTGATCTCGGCTCACAGCAACCTCCGTCTTCCAGGTTCAAGCCATTCTCCTGTCTCAGCCTCCCGAGTAGCTGGGACTACAGGCATCTGCCACCATGCCTGGCTAATTTTTTTTTTTTTTTTAAAGTAAAGCCAGGGTTTCACCATATTGGTCAGGCTGATCTTGAACTCCTGACTTCAGGTGATCCACCTGTGTCGGCCTCCCAAAGTGCTGGGATTACAAGCATGAGCTACTGCGCCCGGCCCAAGTGTTTTTTTTTTTTTTTTTTTTTGTTGTTGTTTTTTATTAATCCCCTACACTTAAATTTTTATAATTTACATTTGATGTATTTCTTCATAGGCCACAAGTGCCGGCAGCTGCACAGGTACTTTTCTGTTTAGCTAATTCTATTATTTAGCACAACTTTTACAAGAGAATTTAAAGCCTGTTGTGTAATGATAGTCTTTAAAGTAGAATCTGCTATAGAATTTATTATAAGGGATATATTAATTTTTAATTATTGCCTCTTTTATTCTAAACCATAGAAAAGTCACCACATCAGTATACTTAATTTGGATAATTTTTCCTTTTCCATGGTGAGTCATGGGATGCAGAACCTTCAGTAACAAAAGCTTTAAGGACTTGGCAAGGACAAGGCAGCCATCCTGGTTCTCCATGAGTCTATCCTTAACAATGAACTTAGCTCCTTTTGAATACCAGTTGTTTCTCCAATTTAGGTGCATAGCACTGATAACTAAGGGATTATCATAGGTAATTTGACTTAGAACAGGAGTTCATTCAAATTGTACATCTAAACACTATTAGTATTGGCTAGTTTGGCATGATAATCTGGCAAAGTATTTTATTGGTGTTTAATTAATTTTTGTTCTACTTGGGTCAGCAGTTTTATAAACCACTCAGTCTTTTTATTAAAGTTTCAGGAATTTTTACCCAGTCTAATTCTTGAGGAAATGGCGAATTCATGGAGAATTCCTACTCATGATATGATTTTAAAGTTATTAGAAACCTGTGTTTAAGAGTGCCTTTCAGGGTCCTTTCCATCCTTTTTTGAACCTCTTAAAAGACACCATATTCTAGGATTTTGCCTGTTTGTGAAGTTTTCAGAAACTGCGTCAGCATTAAGCAATTAACTGCAGAAATGACTTTAGACAGTGATACTTGAAAACACAATTGACAAGGAAATTTGGTTATCTCAGTGGTCTACAAAAACTTAACAACTTTAATTATGATTGATAGCATATACTCAGACATATTAGTATTTTAGAAATTCCCTATAATTTTGGAACATATATTGATATTATTTACTAAAATGTAACCTGAAGATTAAGCATTATTTTTGACAATGCTTCCCATGATTTTTATACCAAAGAACCCAAATGTCACAGTTGCATTAGTGTATTATTGATGTCAAACCCAATTCTTAATACAACCTTATAGACAAATATATTTAGTTTGTACGAATTAAATTATAAAAAGGTAAGAATTTTATAAACCTTTTATAACCCTTTACAGTTTTTGTTAAAGAGAAGATTAGTGCTCTCAAAAAGGCATGTTGTGCTCTTATTTTGATATACAATTCATGGAAAAACTGAATAATTCCCCTTTAAGCTTAGTCAGTAGTTTTACACATAGAATTTTTAACAAAGTTAACTTTTACAAACCTTCCACAACTCGTTTAAACCTTTAGATTTTTTTTTTTTGTATCTTACTTAAAACAATTATTTAACCATCTAAACTTAGACAAAAAAAAAATTACATTCCTATGACTTTTAATAATTTTTTTTTTTTTTTTTTTTTTTTTTTTTGAGACGGAGTCTCGCTCTGCCGCCCAGGCTGGAGTGCTGTGGCCGGATCTCAGCTCACTGCAAGCTCCGCCTCCCAGGTTCCCGCCATTCTCCTGCCTCAGCCTCCCGAGTAGCTGGGACTACAGGCGCCCGCCACCTCGCCCGGCTAGTTTTTTGTATTTCTTAGTAGAGACGGGGTTTCACCATGTTAGCCAGGATGGTCTCGATCTCCTGACCTCGTGATCCGCCCGTCTCGGCCTCCCAAAGTGCTGGGATTATAGGCTTGAGCCACCGCGCCCGGCCGACTTTTAATAATGTTTTACCAAAAACACATTTTACCTCTTTACACACCTTGCAGGGAAAACTGTTTTTTCAGTAGTTTTAAATACATGTTGTGCTGTTAACCCTTAGCAACTTTTACTTTTGGTGAAAAACCAGGATTTTAATTATGTACTAGATGTGGAGTCTAGGACCCAGACAGAAATACAAATAAGGTCTGACTCTTTCCAGCATCTCACTCCACTGTTCAAAGCCTACCTAACTGTAAAGTAGACAAGTTGTGCAGTTAAGAGTCCTAGTGATATTTTATGAAGAATTTAGGAGGCATAACAACCTTTGAATTGTTCTACATTTTTTGTACAAATTCCCTTTTTATGAATCCTTTTATGACTTATACATACCACTTACAACATGCTTGGACTTTTTGACTTGCCCTAAACATCCTTCTTTTTAAACAACCAGCCATTTTACATTAGGAGAAGAATTTATCATGCAAGATCCTTTCTTATATAAAATCTCTTTTCTTTAATGCCTTCTTTGCATAGCTAGGAAGCATGGCTAATTCCACATATCCCCAGGCCTTATCTGGAATTTAATGTCTCCAAAATAAATTGAAGAATTTTCAAAAGTCAAAGCAGTTTATGAGCTTAAAGCATTTAGCACACCTAATATCTGATATGCATAATTTAGACCAAATGTTTTTATTTTGCCAATAATTTTTAAAGCTGTTTTTATTTCCCAAAGATTACTAAAGTTGTGTGAACTAAAAGGCATTACAGTTTTTATTTTTCTTTGAAAATATTTTATTTAAGCACTTATTTTTGTTTAAGCCAATTAATTTGAGCTCTTTTATATAAACATTACACACACAACATATATATATAACTACACAGACAAACAGAAGAAGACTACTACAGCTGTTATATGATATTTTTATTTGCCAGTTAAGTTTCTTAGTTGGTTATTGGCTTTAGGGTGGAGTCCTTGGAAGAACAGGCCCAGGAATGGGTCTCTGGTGCCTCCTGTTTATCCCAAAGAGTCCAGGCTGTTAGAGCTTGAATATTCTCTTTTAATTAAACTGACTTTTAACCATAGCACCTTTTTTTTTTTTTTTTTTTGAGATGGAGTCTGGCTCTGTTGTCCAGGCTGGAGTGCAGTGGCCGGATCTCAGCTCACTGCAAGCTCCGCCTCCCAGGTTTACACCATTCTCCTGCCTCAGCCTCCCGAGCAGCTGGGACCACAGGCGCCGCCACCTCGCCCGGCTAGTTTTTTGCATTTTTAGTAGAGACTGGGTTTCACCGTGTTAGCCAGGATGGTCTCGATCTCCTGACCTCGTGATTCGCTCGTCTCGGCCTCCCAAAGTGCTGGGATTACAGGCTTGAGCCACCGCGCCCGGCCAACCATAGCACTTTTAATAAAGTCCTTTAAACATTTTTTATTACCTGACTTTAGTCAGGCCTAATGTCTGATATATTTGGCTTTTGAATTTTACCAAAGGTAACCTCCCAAAGGCTTAGAGAAAGGAAAATTTAAGACAGTCCTTGGAGGAGAAGAAAATTGACAAGTCACATAGATGTCAAACCAGAAAGCATTCATTTTCTAAGTTGGGAATCTAACCCAGACTGCCAAAATGAAAGAGTTACTGAGCCTCCACTGCCCTTGCCAGAAGCAGTCTAGAGTAGTTAATTTTGACCTTATAAAGGCTTTTAACTATTCAGGATAATTTTTAGAGCTAGCTCTGACATGAACTCTAAAATTCCTTTTCCCTGGAAGGTGGAGACCAAGGCTACAAGGAGACCTTGGCTACAAGGTCAAGCTCCCAAGGACATAAAACAAGATGGAGACCTCATCCAGTTATTTGTATATTTCAGGGACCTGCAGCAAATTGTTTTACTGAACAGCTTCCTGGGCTGTCTTGAGCAGGAGCTTATGGGGTCCTAAGCCCATGTTTTATCTCAAAGTACCCCTTGACACAGAAAAATGAATTCATAGCATAAAATATACCAGATTCACTACAGCTTAAGACTAGTCTCAGAATATTTTTTTGCATTAAGCAAAACTGTACAGAGGAGATAAATAATGATTTTTACCATTCATTGAACTGGTTTGCACAGATAGAGAGGGAGAAAGGGGCCAGAGGTCTGACTGGTAAGAAATTCCTACCCTTTTGCCAGCATGCCAGGCTTCTGGCTTCCCCTTCCCTGATTGGCCCTAGTGACCCAGCTCACTGTTCCATAACCCTGGAGGCCAAGCCATGACACAGAAGAAAATATATACATATATTTTGTAATGCCCTTCAGTGTGTTGTTGTTCATTTGGAACATTCCACTGTAAGTTATTTTTAGTAAGACTTTGCCATTTCTGTAAGACTTTGCTGCCTCCTGGGCCTAATGTATAAGCTGGAAGGAACTCAGTTTTCCAGAAATTAAGAATCCCATTTTTACCTGAAATATGGTCTTTACTCTCAGGCCATACTCTTGATTAACTTAGACAATGTTGTTTTCCTATCTAGGTGCACAAGAAAAATGAAACAAAGGGGTAAAACACAAAAATCCCTGTGAAGTTTCGAAAGCCAAATTTTATAACTCCTGCAATATTGTTGCTTACTACCAGTTCTTTTCTGACCCGGTCAGATGTAAGAGGCCTCTAAGTGGATCCAAGCCAGTTAATTCACGGATTAAATCCCATCCTGGACCCAGTCCAGTTTCTGTCATGACCTCCAAACTTAGTTTGGATCAAAAATTTGCTCAAAGAAACTCAGAGAGCTCAAAACACCAATCAGTGGAGCTCTGATATCTGAGAGGGAGCTTACCCACGATCCCCAGCTACTCCAATCAGTGGAGCTCTGATATCTGAGAGGGAGCTTACCCACGATCCCCAGCTACTCCTAGAGATCAATGGACACAAGTGGGCTCTGCAGGGACCTTGCGTGTTCACTCAGTGCTCTGAGGGTGGCTAGAAGCTCTACTTCGGATCCCGCTTCTGACACCATCTGATAAAAGAAAAACTTCAGCAGAATTAAATTTAAAGGTGTTTAATTGAGCAATGAATAATTCACGAATTGGGGAGCCCCCAGAATCATAGAAGATTCGGAGAGACTCAAGCACAGCCATGTGATAAAAGAAGATTTATAGACAAAAAAGGGAAATGATGTATAGAAATTGGCAGTGAGGTACAGAAACAGCTGGATTGGTTACAGGTTGGCCTTATTTGAACACAGTTTGAACACTTAGCTGTCTATGAGTGGTTGAAATATGGCTTCTGGGATTGGCCAACACTTAGCTAATGTTACCAGCACATATTCCTAAGTTAGCTTTCAATCTTGTCTGACGTTTAAGCTAGGTTACCGTTCATACACAAGGACTCAATATAGAAATATGGAGTCCTTCTGAGAATGGCGTAAACCTGGGAGGAGGAGCTTGCAGTGAGCCAAGATCCGGCCACTGCACTCCAGCCTGGGTGACAGAGCGAGACTCCATCTCAAAAAAAAAAAAAAAAAATTGGAGTCCTTCTTAGGCCATCTTTAGCTTTTGTTTTAACAGCATCTACGACCGAGTCTGCAACTGAGCTCTAAGTTTTCAGTGACCCTTTAACATTTTTTAAGGGTGTGCTTAGTCGTTTTACAAGATCTAAATTTTTGCACAATATTTTTTTCACAATCTCAAGGGTGTGACTCCTCATAGCCTTTAGGGTCCAGTCTATATGCCTATTGGAGGGGTTTTAGGTCTTCCACAAGAAGCTTCGAGTTTTTGATAACTTTCTCCCTATGCAAACCACCGGCTTGGGCCTTACTCACCATTCTCTAGACCTGCATAGGGCGGGAGTCTGTTCTGATGGCAAGAGGTTGAGTGTGTGATAATGTTATCTGCATTTAATTAGGTGTCTGAGACTCTCTCAGAAATTTTCTACTATTATAATTATTCATGTTTAAAAATGATCAACTCAAATGCAATTGACAGCGGAGGACTTTCCGATCTCCTCAACTGGAAATGAGGTCTTCGTCATGATCTCTTATTGTTTCTAGTTTCTGGCACTTCATTCTTTCATTCATTCAGTAAATCTTTGCTGAGTGTCTCTTAGTGCCAGGGCTGTTTTAGACCCTGGAAATATGGCAAAAAATAAACAAATAAATAAAAATTCTGCCTTCAAGACCCTTCCACTATGGTAGGGAGAAACAAACAATAAGTTAGTACACTGGAGGAATACTGTATATTGGAAGCTAATAAGTGCAGTGGAGAAAAGTGGAGGGGAAGGGAGCAATGGGAACTGCTAGAGTAGGTGACTAGGGCATAGGGTATCAGGATGTGGGATGCCAAGACATGATCAGAAAATGTCTAAGGATGCAACATCTGAGCCAGTATAGGAAGGAGATGACAAAATTATTCATATGACTCTCTGGGAGAAAAGCTTTCTAGGCAGCAAGTGAAGTGTAGCTAGCATGTTGGAGGAACGCAGAGGAACCCACAGAGCACTGAGAAGATATGACTTTATATTGTGGTTCTGTTCCTCGCTTAATGACTTTTCATCATGCAGGGAGAAAAACACATATCATAAATCTGTTTATATTCCTACAGTCCTACCACAAAAATTGCTATTCAATATATGTGTTTTTAAAACGTGTAATGATAGGGACTTCACCATTCTGATTATTTCAAGCAGACAGAATATCTAATCTCAGTATTCTAAGAAGACACCTAGAATCCAGAAAAAAAAAAAAATGAAAGAAGGAAAACCAATATAATGAATAGCAGCTATCTCCCAAGCTTGCATTAATTTACAAGTTATCTCATTTAATTTTTACAAGAACCTTAAACATTTGAAATTAAAAATCAGGTCAAGCAACAAATGTTCTAGTATTGGCAACGTGTAAACACGTATCGTCAGGTATGGCTGAAACAAAGTAACCTTTTCATGGAAGGACAGACAGGTAAATTAGTGGACATTTAATTAATATTCACATTGAGGTTAATTTCCAGAATCTGTTAAACAGAAGCAGCTGCATAAAGTGACCAGCAAGACTCCAATTGCAACAGAGGAGTGGAAGGGTAGACACAAGTTTCAGAAGTTCAGCAGAGTGTCTGGGGAGGATCACGTTCTTTTGGATATCGGGATCCTTTGCTTTGAAGAGATTGGTGCTATGGATGGAAAACAAAGGGATCACAGTTTCAACATCGGGAATCCGAGTGACTGGGAAACTGTGATACCAAAGGCAGAGCAGAGTGTGTACAGGTCGAAGACACCATTGACGTGTCTACGTTATAATCAGGGCCAATGTGCCTCTCAGGGTTTGCAGTAGGGCACATACTTTCCGGTGGTTTATGAGTCCAGAGACTAGGAGTCAAACGGCCCGTGACAGTTCAGATGGTTAGAGGTTATTTCAAGGAGGAAGAGGCGTTCCTTTATGAAACGAAGCTCTGGGAGAAAAGAAACTCACTTGTGCTAATTTAAAGTGAGTAGAATGCAAGAGAAACAGTGACTGGAAAATGGTTTGACAGACCTGAGTTGTGTTTGTTTGGAGCCACTAAATTTCACCTTTTTAGGTTGGAGCCTTTCGTTGTGGTCATTGCTATTTTAAGAACTACTTTCACATAGGAAGATTGGCTGCTTCTGTGTATTTGTACAGTTACTAAAATCACTAGCCAGGAAGTTGTAGCACAGCACTCATTAGTGAATCGGACTGTTGGCATGGCCCACATTTGGCGGGCTTATTCAGCTTGAGATAATCCACACCCTCATACTGGTTTTGCAGTTGAAGCCAGTGAGTAGGGCAAATTGATTCATCACGTGTCTACGTTGTTGATAAAGTCGACTTACGCCTGACTAGCATAGAAGAAGTCATATTTGACTTTATGTGTTAAAACCAAGGTATCTATTGGGTGTGGTGTGGTTCAGCCACACCTGGAATTAATAGGACTTGTACTGAGTGGCCATTTTAGGTAAAGAAATAAGTACTTATTGCAGTATTTGTAGAAATCAAATTTATGTAGAATTCTATATTCATCTATATGCAAATGTAGAATTATATACATATATAGAGAGAGATAGTTGCCTGAGCATATTTTGTCTTTTTAATCTGTTTGTTCTTCAATGCTATTTTTTGTGTATTTTCTGATGTCATATTATCCTTCTTCCCTCTTTGTATATCAAGAAATTGAATCAGAGAGACTAATATCCTTCTCAGTACCACTGATTTTTTGTATTTACTTAATATCTATTAAGCACCCACTGTATACAAAGTACCCTGGTAGTCACTGGGAATAAAAAAATGTACAAATCAATCCCTATGTTTTGAAAGTCACAACCTGGTCAGTAAAGTAGACATCAGATTTATTTCTGTGATACTGACATCTCCCATAATAGGGATGGCTTCCACATGTCTTACAATTAGGGGAAGAAACCCTGATAATATATATGAGAATGCAGTCCAGGTTGATATTAAAATATTTCACATGTGTTCAAGAATTCCAGATGCAGCCATCTTTTGAGAACCTAAATATCAGTCCTGTAAATCGTTGAGAAAAGATGCTCTATGTGGACAGAGAAAAAAGTTAATTTTTAAAAAATTATGGAGATTGAAGAGATAATTTCTGTTATTTAATCTCTCCGTGCCTTAGTTCCTCATTTGTAAAAAAGGAATAAATAGTATCTCCCTCACAAGACTATTCATAGGATTAATTTACAAATGTAATTTGTGAATTATGTTATACACATGAAATGTGTGGAGCACGGTAATTCATCAAAATGTTAGCTTGTGATGTTAGGATTGTCATAGTCGTTATGCATTTTCTTTGCGTTTTGGAAGTTTACATGCCTAAAAGACTGCATATTAAGGTAAGCATAAATATACAATCAACCCTGACATTTAGTCTTGATGTTGAGGACTTTGATATTGGTGGCCAACTTTGAGACTCATTTCCAAAAATAAAGTACATAAAAATATCTACTGTTAATGTTACTGAACTGATCGTGAGTTTGCCCACTAGACCCAGCGAAAGCAAACACTGACATTGAGATTGCGGCGAGAGAAAGTGAGGCGTTTATTACAGGGTGCCAGGCAGGGAGATTTGGGCCGCTCATTCCTGACTCCAACTCCCCAGTTGCTTGCAGCTAAGGGCTTTAAAGGCAGGGAGGCAGAGGTTACAAGCAACGTCATCGCTCAGTACATGAAGGATATACATTGATGTCACCTAAACAGGCCGGACATCTCAAAGTGGAGGCCCACGGGTCATTGGCAGATTCAAATCTTTTCTGATTTGCAGTTGGTTAAGAAGGCAAAGCTTTGTCTAAATATTTGTGATCCATAGAAAAGAATGTTAGCTCTGGCTCACGGGTGTGACTTCCTGCAGGCCACTCAGGAAGAAATTTAGAACGAAGAACAGTGGTCAGAGTTCACTCCTCAGCTCCCCCTTATGTGGCGTGTCTGTGCCAGCAGATCCATTTAGTGGGGATTTGGGTTTCTTAAAAATAACTCAAATGTATGTTCAGATGTTCTCTTTAGCTCCTATAGTGAACCAGATATCCTCTGACTTTACCTTCCTGGCTATTGCTTTAAGCCAATTTTATTGTTGAATATTGTTAAATGTTAATGTTAAGTATCGTTAAACAAACTGTTAAATAATAAAACAAATAATTTTACTGTTAAATAAAATGACCTTGCCGAACAAGTTGCTCATTTACTTCTAGGGCTACCGAGGTGCCTGGACTTTCCTTCGAAGGAACTCAAGATTTTATTTTATTTCCATACTTTATTTCCATCCGTATTTCCAAGAAGGGTCCCTGCTCCTCTCATTAATTATAAAAATTTCTTTGGTTAATATATTTTTCTCTAAGGAATTTCAAACTTCAATTATTAATTGCTCACTAAATTCTTTCTTTACTGAGATGTCATCTGTGGGAACAGAGCCAAGGAGGGATGACAGACATGCGGCCTCAGGAATGACCAGAGCTCCAGCAGGTGCCCCCGTGTTTACCCCCATGCAGTGGCTGAGTTAGATCAGGAACAGCCCACACAATTCAGAGGAATTCACAGCTAACGTCCAAAACGGGAAGTGCCACTGACTCTGCTTCACAGCTGCACTCACCATTGTGCCCAATAGAAGTGAATGGAATTTTCAGCCTCCTCAAATCATGGAAGTAAGAGTAGGATGTTGATGGATCTTATCCTTTGATGGATCTGGGTCCAGGATATTCTTCATTACTCGGGGAAGTATCAAGTATCTGGGGACTTAGTTTTCTCATGTGCAAAATCGTAATCCTTGTACTTTCCTTTTGCATTTTGTTCAAACATCTGTGGTACTTGTAGAGTGTCTTGAGATTAGGCTGTTAAATGAAGTAGTTACACCTTGAGTTACTGGGTTTGGCCCAATAGCTGAAAGTCACTTGGCATATGTCATGGTTTCAAGCTTCATGTCCCATGTCCATGAGTAGAGACAGCCTCCGCTGATGGCATTAATGAATACAGTGAGGGGTGAGGCATGCCAGGAATATCTGTGACACAAAGCATGGAGAACTCTGACATCACATTCTCCCAACATCTAAAACACATTTGTATGCAAACTAAGTGTCTTCTCAACATCGATGCAATTGAATATGAGTGTTATGTCATTTGTTTTTTTCACGGATTTTATGCACATGAAGCAGAAGTTATTATTTCTAAAATAAATGTTATAATCTAAAGCACAAGGCCACGTTGAAACAAAGTATTTTTATTGGCTATGTTTTTGACATTTTTTGCATTTACACCAGAAAACTTTAGTTTGACAACTTGTGGGAGATTTTGCATGATTAGGTGACAATTAATCTATGACTTTGAACCCACAGTAAATGATGTGCCTGTCATGCTTTTTAAAGAGCGGCACATGCGTTTTGAATATTAAAACTTGATTAAAGGAGACTATTTTAGCTGACAAGTGACTGATGAATAGATATCTAAAATAACACGATAACAGATACAAAACTAATAAATTTATTAATGCATATTTTCTTATTTAAATAAAACAATTAGACATTTTGATTTGTAGTCTTTTTATTAAATAATATTTTCAACTGGCTGTGGTGCATGTAAGGTAGAGAAACAGATGAAACTGTGAAGAGAAGGGAGTGACTGAGGGAGGAGACACGTATGACCTATTACTTGTGTTCCCTTGCACCAAAGATTAGGGAAGATGCTGATGGCTGCTTAGGATATGCTTGTTCCTCCCCTTAATTCCGTCTTGGTGCTTGCACCCTTACTGCTTTTTACAAGCCAGTTGCTGCACTATATCCTGGTCTTTTCCTGTTAGCCAAATTTGCCCAGTTAGGAGAGGTTACGAGAAACGGTGATTGGGAGTCTGGGAGTTCTTGCCTACTGGTGAATGTAGGAAAGCTGTGGCTACAGTAATGTTTTCTCCATGCTCCACTGTTACAGCATGTATTTAAACATGTAACTGCTAACCATAGTAAAATAAGAAGTAGGAATCTTGGCCATATTTCTCATTGCCTCAGTGTCTGACTTAATAATGTCATAAAAATCCAAATAGTGGACTAGGAAACAAACTTAAATTTTCATTTTCTTCATTTCTACGATCCTTACTATTTGAATTATTTACACCTTACCTTGCACAGTCCTATTATAAATTATGCAAATAGACCTGAGTAGGATGTAAAACATCTCTCGAATCTTGGTGTGCTCAAAAATCCAGTAAGGTGGTTATTGAAAATGGAGACTTCTAGGCTCCATTTATTGAGTTTTTAATTAAGATGTTTAGGATAGGGTCCAGAAATTTTTCTTTTTATTAGGCATGCAGATTATTCTGCTGTGGGTGGTTCATTACCAGGGCTGTAGGAAATACTGTTTTAAGACATTCCAATACATTGTTAAATTTTCTCTCTTGGAACTTAGCAGAACCACCTACGTGTTATAATTGTCATTTATAAAGTGTTAAATCTGCCAGGCATCGTTCTGAGCGCTTGGCATGTGTTCACTTGTTTAATCTCACAGCTGGGAAGATGGGTACTGTCACGATCACCCTATGGATGGGAGACTGATGTTGACTCCAATTGTGTTACCTGCTAGCTGTGAAAAAAACTAATTCCAAGCTTCCAAAATCAGTGTTCTCATCTGCAAAATAGGAGGGACAAGAAAATCACTGTCAGGATTCATTAGAAAAAGCACTTAGAGCAGAGCAGGTTCCACTTGGGAAAGGTAATTGACTTAAGAAATGTGTTTTTAGGGAATGTCAAATCCCCCGGGCGCTGGAGAAAGCTGGAGTGAGTGCAGTTGTTACCATCCTTTCTGCCTGATGAAGACTCAGCCTCTGTCCCCTGTGCCGTACATCACTGAGGAACAACCAGGGAGAAAGTCCAGCAGCTACAGATACAAATAATCATTTTCTGTTTACTTGCTTTTTAAATCACACTTGCTTTTTTAAAAAACTTAAAACAGTGCAATGATGTTTGGAACCAGATTATAACAAGTGTCTGGGATTATTTTTCTAAAGAGGAGAATTAATATTTTGGTATAAACTTCTCTTTAAATATTAATAAGGTTTTATATATAATATACAAAAATATAAAATAATATATAAAATATACAAATGTTTTATATAATAAAACATAAAATATAATGTACCACATATTAATATAGTATATGTTATATTATGTATATTTTGTAGAGATGGGGACTCACTATGTTGTCCCGTTTTATCTCAAACTCCTCACCTCAAGTGATCCTCTCATCTTGGCCTCCCAAAGTGCCCAGATGACAGATGGGAGCCATGAAGCCTGGCCTATATTTTTGCCATGTATTTTCCTTCCTCCTTTTGGAACTGCTGTGGTGGTTTACAGCTATCGCAAATTAATAAGCCTAGTGGTGATAGTAGAAATATGCATTAGCTTCAGTTATGGGACTTGAGGAGTCTAATAAAAGAAATCAGCAGGAAGGCAGTGGTGAGAGCTAAGACAGCTAAGATGGAAAGGGAAACGTACTGTCTTGAAGCATCAATTAAGCTTAATGTTTTGAATAAATGGACAATCTTAAAAAGATTAGCTTGATTTAAATCACTCATTTAAATGTTTCTACTCTGTGGCCTAAAACCTTGACAAATGAAACAATAACCCTGGCTTTGGTTTGCAAATGCAATGCTCACATTGATTTTTCCTCTGATAGAGCACCTGCCTTTGAATGCCCTAATGCACCTCACTATTACCACTTACTCTTTTATGAACTTCCACCACCCTTAAATGGAGTCGCCTGTCTTCCTGGAGTGAAGAAGGCTGTCAGCATTTTTTTTTTTTTTTGTAGTTCTAGATCAGTCCATGAATCATGCATTTATCATTCATCTGTATTTGTCTTTCTGTCTTTAAAAATGATGATTTAGTTTTGAACTACTTGTAGCAATATTTAACCACCGAACCTTTTAATTACTTGCACTGCTGACACAAGCAGAGCACTTTCGGAGCTGGGGAAAAAAAGCCTGGTGCATGAAAATTGAATTCAAACAGCAAATGACTGCACCTTTCCCATTAGCTCTCCTGCCAAATTTATAGCGCAATAAGCAAGCCTGAGGCCAACGTTTACAGCAATTGAGGGCACCCAGCCTGTATGCAGTGAATAATAGAAGAACGTAATTGACAGAGTCAGTCTGAAGCAGAAATATGTGTAGACAAGGATAAACAATAAAGCGGGAATCCATCTCTTCTTCCAATTAAAAATTTCAATTGAATGAGCCTTTTTCTAATGGCGCACTCTGAAGAACTGTGGGTCTGTCACAGGTTTCTGTGTTTATGGAATGAATATTCAACATTCATGACTCATTCAGCTCTAATTAGTGAGATGATGGGTAGTTACTTAGCATACCTTATTTATTTTAGAAACACCACTTCATCTTTATTCTATGGATAAGCAACAGGTCCTCAAAAAATAATGAGTTTTGTATCTGGCTTCAGGCATCATTTATTGAATACATCATTTATTGAATGCATGCACCATATTGTTCTTGCATTTTGTGTTTACATAATTTATTCCATTCATTTGACAAAAAACATGGCAATATCTCCCTAACCAAAATCAGTGAGGTGCATGAAAAATTGGATTGTTGAATTATTCAGAGGCTAAACAAAGCTTATAACTGTGTCCCAGGACTGGTATTTGATTAGGGAATCCAGGGGTTAATCTGGGAATTATGAACTTGGAATTACTTTTCTACCTTTTTGGGTTATTTTATTTATTTATTTATTTTGAGTTTCACTCTGTTGCCCAGGCTGGAGTGCAGTGGCGCCATCTCAGCTCACTGCAACCTTCACCTTCCCTCCCAGCTGAAGCGATTCAGCCTCCCAAGTAGCTGGGACTATATGTGGGCACCTCCACACCCAGCTAATTTTTGTATTGTTAGTAGAGAGGATGTTTACCATGTTGGCTGCTCTCCAACTGCTATACTCAAATGATCCACCTGCCTCGGCCTCCCAAAGGTGGGATTACAGGTGTGACCCACCACACCCAACCCCTCTTTGGCTTAATTTATTTTTCAGTAAAATTTTTTCAATTATAGAATTAATACTGTTTTCCACAAAAACTCAATATACAAGAAAGTGTAAGGAAGGAAAGTTATTCATCAATCTATTACTTAATGACAACCTCTATTAATATTTTTCTATGGTTCATTCCATTTGTTATTTTATACACACATAAGTGGTAGATTTAACAACTAGAACCTGATAGAATGCAGTTATAAAATGAATAATTTACATTTCAACATTTCTTGTTAAATTTGCTGTCTTGAATACTTAACTCCTCTCCCTCAGATGAAATACCAGAGAATTTACTTATTCTTTCTGGTGACTCCTATATAAAATATGTCCAATGTAAGATGATAACTCTAAACTTCAGGGTTTCTGTCACTTCTACCTTGTGGACTAGTTTTATCATCTCTGAGCATGTTCTTTACAACATTAGGACTAGAACTTTGGGATATGCTGGGTATTTGAAATGTATTTGACCTCAGCTCTCTTAAGATGGACAGGACCTCATTTTACATGTTACATGTGGTCAGGCTTACATACAAATAAATTCCAGATTTTTCATCTAACATAAACAGAAGCATTTTTCTACATTGTGAGAAGAACGTATAAACACAGTATCTGGTGACTGTGTAATAGTGCATTGTTAGAAAATGCCACATTTTCTTTAACAATTGAGATACTGTCATTTTCATTTTTTATCAATGTTAAATATATCTTTAAGAATAATTGTTTTGTTTGTTTGTTTGTTTTTTGAGACGGAGTCTCGCTCTGCCTACCAGGTCTGGAGTGCAGTGGCGCGATCTCGGCTCACTGCAAGCTCCGCCTCCCGGATTCCCGCCATTCTCCTGCCTCAGCCTCCCGAGTAGCTGGGACCACAGGAGCCCGCCACTGCGCCGGGCTAATTTTTTTTTATTTTTATTTTTATTTTTAGTAGAGACGGGGTTTCACCATGTTAGCCAGGATGGTCTCCATCTCCTGACTTTGTGATCTGCCCGCCTCGGTCTCCCAAAGTGCCTCACGCGCCCAGGCAAGAATAATTTTAAAATGTAAATTCTTACCTAGTTTTTAGAAATATTTTTAGAATGAATTCCTTGACATAAAATCAGTGGATCAAGGGATGTGAACATTTTAAGGCTCTTGATATGCTTGCTCTGTACAATTTTCAAAATATTAAGATTAATTTGCACTGTTAACAGCTACATCTGATGATACCCAAGTCAGTACACCTTGACCAATGGTGGGTTTTGTTTCTGTCTGTTCTTTGCATAGCCAGTTTACTGAACTCTGGTATTCGTTTTAGAAGTTTTAAATTTGGAGCGTGCGTATTTCCAAAACTGAACCCTCATCTACGAAAGGGTCTTTTTTCTTTAAACACACATATGCTAACTTTCTCTGCGGTTGATTCCACTGGACGCAACTCAAACAACGGTGTTAAATGACGACGGGGAACACACGTGCGGCAAGAGGCATCCGCGGGCCTCGTATTCGCACCCCCCTCAGGCCACCGCTAGAACTGTGCGCAGATCAGAGTGAACCACGCCAGTGTCTTCCGGGTGGAGCGGCTGAGGTGCGTCCACCAGCGACGGCGGAAGTGCTCACTCCGTACCATCCCGACTCCTTCTCAATACAGAGACAGGTAAGAACGTGTTTCCGTTCTGGGGAAGTAACAGGGAGGGAGGCTGTTCGGTCTCCTCAGCTCACCGCGAGTCGAATGAAAAGGAACCACCGGGCGCGGTGGCTCTCGTCTGGAATCCCAGCACTTGGGAGGCCAAGGCAGCGGATCACGAGGTCAGGAGATGGAGACCATCCTGGCTAACACCGTCTCTACTAAAAATACAAAAAATTAGCCGGGCGTGGCGGCGGCGCCTGTAGACCCAGCTACTCGGGAGGCTGAGGCAAGAGAATGGCGGGAACCCGGGAGGCGGAGCTTGCAGGGAGCCAAGATGGCACCACTCACTCCAGACCTGGTAGGCAGAGCGAGACTCCGTCTCAAAAAAAAAAAATCAATCTATCTGTCTGTCTGTCTATCTATCTATAAAATAATAATTAAAAAAAACGAAAAGGAACCACCGGAAGGACGTGGGGTGCCTGCACCGTCTGCCATCTCCCCTGATTAGTGGGTGGTGATGCTCGCTCAGGGGAACGTCGCTCCCCGTTAGAGGGTGGAGTGCGCAGTGCGACCCAAATGTGCAGGGGAGGAGACAGAAGACTCGCCCTGGTGCAGCGTGAGTTTCCAGCCGGCCAGTGGAGGCCACGGAAGGCCCTGGAGCTTCAGACATTGGGCTGGTCCAGAGCTGGAAGCCGCATGGTAGATCACTGTGTACTCAGGAAATCACACAGCAGGGAAAGTGCTTGGAAGACAGAACACTCTTTCTAGTATTTACTGGGAAAAATAAAGTAGTTTTATCTTTATACTGAAACAATACATATTCCCCAATGAAACAGTGATATATGTTAGATATCTTCTTTAGATATACTAGGCATACTTCGTATTTCACTTTAAGAACGTTCTAGGCTCGGGTTTTAAATAAAAGATTTTTTTTGGTTTGTTATCAGGTTAAAGAAGTATTCTGCCTCTCTCCTCCTGGTATTGCCTCTTCTCATTATTTCTGTTTACTCAGTCTGTACCCACTAAAATCTAACTTTTAATCCAACACGTCGCCAAAACCAGTTTTCGTTGAATTCAGTAATTATCTCCAGCCTGCAGTATTTTTTCAGTTTGCTCCTATGTAACCCGTCTTCATCATTTTCTGCTGTTGGCCATTCTCCTTCGGTGACCTGGGAGACGCGTCAGCTTCTCTGTAACCCTGACCTTTCCAGCTCATCCTTCTCTGCCTGCTTTGTGGGTTAATTTTCTTTCTCTAGGCCACCAAAATTTGGAGTTCTGGAAAGCTTGGGTTTGGGCCGTTTTTTCTGAAATTATTCCCTCTCCCTCTAGTCAATCTCTTCTGTGGTCCTGGCTTCAATTAACACCCAATGTGCGTGATTCACAAGGGCATTTTTTTCCTGCCCAAACCTCTTTTAAACTCAAGATTGGGATATTTAAAAAAAATTATCCACTTACATCTTTTTTTTTTTTTTTTTTTTCTAATTTCCGAGACAATTCCTGGACTTCACCTTCTGGTTCTTCCATCGAATTTTCACCAACAGGTTATTCTTATTTTCTCATTATTCCGAATTACGTCATTCTGTCCTCACTTTATGAATGAGTATTCATTTGACTTTATTCTGCAAGTACCATTTCAGATTTGGTGATGTTCTCTTCTATTCCCCAAATGAGCTTTTCCTCATTTGATCCGATAGTTTTTGTGTTTTGCTTCAATTATTTTTGTTTGTTGACTCGTATTTTTTGCCAGCTCTGGGTAAGCATGTGAAGCTTATAAACTAATTGCCTGTGTTTTGGTTGATTGGAGAAAGACAAAAAAAAAAAAAAAAAAAAAGGAGACACGAACTTCTAACATTTGGTGGTCTTTGTTCTGGGGCCGGGTTACTCATCTGGCTGCTAGAAGATCTTTGTATCCTCTCCTCAGCTCACCTTGAGGGGAGTATGTATACTTTTTGAAGGGTCCATGTTTTATTTTATTTTGCAGCCACAGAGCAGTTGTTTATGAAGACATTTTCCTTTTTAGTTCAGCAAATCTCTTACAATTAAACATTTTCCCTCTGAATTTATAAGACACTTGTCCTTATATGTAGGGATTATTTTAATGGTTCCAGGGTGGCGTCACTTTTTTCTTGTGTCTAGGCTTGGTACTGGTGAAATTCAGGATGTTCCTTTGCTTTCAGTCCTCACCACTGTCAATTATGTGACAGTCGTTTTCTCAGAATTCAGATAGGGGTTGATATGAATGTTTCTTACTCAACATTCTGATATTATAAGGTATTGGTGGGTAATTTTTCAAATCAATTATTTAAAGTTGCAGGATTTCCTTCAGACCATGTGACTTAGTATTTCTGATGTGAGAGACACAATTTGTTCCTGAGTTTTAAAAATATAGTACATTTCTCCCTGATGGCCTCCTCATATCCAAGGTAAATATTTTCATTGTCTTCCAACTTCCACTGTTGGATGTGTTTACTTATCAGTTTATATAAAATGTTTAATTGATTTTAAAAGCATGCTTAGGTTCAGAAAATTTAAAAGTACACACAGAAGAGGTCAAAATATTTGAAGCAGAGAAATCTGCTTATTTTATTTTTTAATTTATGTATTGTATAGTTCAGCCTCTCAAGAAGCCTGTAAGATTTTGAGTATTCCATTTTTAAAATAATTGTTAACAAAATACATTAACTATTCACTTCAACACAGACTAATTACTTTTCTCTTAACAATGTATCCTTTTTCAGAAACGTAGGAATTTGAGCCATTTGTTTTAGAGTTTTCCACATCATGGTTATGGCTGACTGCATTGCTGTGGTATTAATATTTTCCTCTACTCAGCTACCATACTTTTGGAATGCTAGTACAACTTTATTAGATGGGATCTATACAAATTTGGGGCTTTAAATGCTCAGCATTGTCTAAGTAAATTTTGCTTTTTGTCTTTCTCTTGGAGTTTTGTGAATATAGGCACTAGGAGGTCCCTGAGAACATATTGATTCATGTGTTTTATTAATATATTTGTCATCCATTCTACCACTATTTAGACTCTATCCCCACGTTTTTGTGCATAAAATAACGAATTATAATATTATGATTTTTTGCCATTAAATACAAATAGAATTATCAGTAGATTAATAGATTTAACATAAAAATATTTCTTTAACTTATATAGTTTTAATTAGTTGGTATGCATAGACACTTTTTATGATTAAATAGGTGAGCCTAAACATCGCATGCCACCCATGCTGTAATAACTTATGTGAAGGTATTAATCTGAAAGTATTTGACTCTGATGGACTTTGTCCGAGCAAACAACTTATGTCACAGTCTGTCTAGAACCACAAATAATGCTTCCCCTGGTCTCAGTTAATGGCGTTGCCTCTCCTCTCCGTCACGATTGTTTTCATGGTCACTTTTTTTTTTTTTTTTTTTTTTTTGAGTCTTGCTCTGTCGCCCAGACTGGAGTGCAGTGGCGTGATTTCGGCTCACTGCAACCTTTGCCTCCCGGGTTCAAGCAATTCTCCTGCCTCAGCCTCCTGAGTAGCTGGAACTACAGGCAAGCACCACCATGCCCAGCGAATTTTTGTATTTTTAGTAGAGATGGGTTTCACCATGTTGACCAGAATGGTCTCCATCTCTTGACCTTGCGATCCGCCTACCTTGGCCTCCCAAAGTGCTGGGATTACAGGTGTGAGCCACCACACACGACCTCATGATAGCTTTTTATAAATACTATTGATTGTAATGCTGCTAAGCAGGCCTCTTCTTTCTGAGGTTTGGTGAGGCTTTTTGTCACCTTCCAAAGCACAGTTCATAAGTAGGTTAGGAATGGGTAGGAAGATACCACCTATACTCATTCTAAGATTAAAATAAGTTTCTGACTTACGGAGCCAAGAGTACAGAAACTTTCCTTAAGTGAAACTGTTACTGGTAGAAGGTGTCCAGGTTCTTGACGTTTTGAAGAGAGTTGGACAAAATGCACAAACAAATCGAGGAAAGAATGAAGTAACAAAAGCAAAGATTTATTGAAAATGAAAGTACATGACGCAGGGTGGGAGGGGCCCGAGCAAGCCACTCAAGGGCATGTTCAGAATTTCCTGGCATTTAAATACCCTCTAGAGGTTTCCCATGGGAGACTTGGCTTAGGCTGTATGTAAATGCAGAGGTGAAGCGAGGTTATGAAGTTATTTCCTTGGTGTACACCCTATGCAAATGAAGATGTTTCCTGGCATGGCTGAAGCAGAGTTAAAAGTTATTTACTTGGTCATAGAGCTTGATTTAGTTCTGTGAACTCCTTAGGTTTCCTGCCCCCAGGCCCTATTCTCCTCCCTCAAAAGGATCAGAGTAGAAGCGAATAAAGCATTTTTGAGAGGGCTGTTGTTTTGGTGTTGGTTTTGGCATTTGCATTTTCTAGTGCATGTGGGATGCGGCTGCTCTCCATGCAGGGAGGCGACACGCACACTCAGTTGAAGTGCGTACTCACCAACACTGGCCTTCCCTGCTTGGTAAACTAACCGCAGCATCAGCAGCCCCCTTTCAGTTCTTGGAGAGAAAGGGAAGTCAGAGACCACGTGGTTTTCAACATTGTCTTTGTTCTCCGACTTCCAGCATCCCCCAAATCCCATTTTCTCTTAAACTACCACCTTACTCTGACTGGATACCTTTCATCTAAGTGGTTTTGATCATAAGTGTGGTCGTAGGACCAAGGACCACAATTAGAAGTGTATTTTCCCATACTACATCAGTCATGTATGGGTTATAATGCAGACGTAATGATTCTACCTATTTGTTCTACCTCTCATTACCATTCCACTCTCTGGATATCCTTAGTCACATAAAAAAATGCACATGCACAAACACAAAGAGACAAAAAAAGAAGAAGAAATAAGGTAATTAGGCAGATTGTTAAATCCATCTTTCTATGTTTACTTCTAAACAATGTGCCTCCTAATTTCTAACAAAATGATTTCTTTAGGGGAAAGCATGACTATGAAAACAAAATGACCCAATATTTTCAATGATTCTTAAAATGTTGTCTCCAAAAATCTTGTATAAAAATTTAAAAAATCCATACAACTCTTTATTGCAATATCTTTATACTGAGCATCTATAGACTATTTCACTATAATAACACAGAGGATACAGGCCTCATTAGAGTTACTCTGCAAAATTGCTAGAATATCCATAACGTGCTTATTTCCATTTATCTGGAATTTAAAGTCAGAGACCAACAATGGCTTGCTCTGAAATTAAAACTGGTTTTGAATCTTGCTTCCACCATTTAATTTACTAGCAATGTGTCCTTGGGAAAAAACTTTTGTCTATTTAGGTTTCTTTTCTAAAATTTAGGTAATGACAGTTGTACCTGCCTCCAGAGCTGTTCTGGTATTGACTGAAGTGGTGCAGGTAGAGCAATCACACACCATCCACCGCCTTTTCCATAAGGTTGCTTTCTTGTGATTGTGATCTTGTACCCCAAAGATGACAAGTCACTTCATTATTGCCAAAATGTGTTTTTTTTAACAATATTCTAATTCTAGAGAGATTAGAACTTTGATATTTTTCAAAAAACATCCATTTGCAAATGTGCTATTTCTCACATGTCACGTGTCTCTCAGGGACTATCCAACAGTAGTGAGATAAAAATACTTACATTATGGGCCTTGTAAAATAGAAATCAGATGAAAATATAGTATCCAAATTCATTTTTAACCAAAAAATAAATTCATAGACATATTAGTGAACATTTTCTCTCACTTCTATCAACTGTATATATTGGGAGAGAATGTGCATACATATATGTGTCTATATCTGTATCTAGTCACATCTATTTCTAGTATATTTCAGTTCCTCTCCATTTGTGCAGCAGTAACCTGGATCCAGATCGTTACACTTCAAGAAAAACTACTATGCTATTTATATAGTAGAAATTCAACCCTCAAGTTTCATTAATTATTGCTTTTTTTATAATAATGATCTTCAGCATTTTTAAATGAATTATCTATGTTTAACTAGCTTTTTCTATTGTAGGATGTACATTGTGGGGTATTAGCATAGCTTGTGTCTCATTTTTATAATATTGTCCACAGCCTACAATCCCCTTTAAATAGGTGGGTCTAGGTAGAGAGAAATGTGCTATTTGACCTGGCCTCCCTAACCTTAGCTGTTTGGACCTGCAATGGATTTTTGTGTCAAGGTAAACTGATCCAGGGGCTGAGCTGTTTATATACTTTCTTTGGAAAATTTGAGCAAAAAGACTCAGAAAAAGTCAGTAATTATTGATGAGTGTGAAACTAACACAGAGCTGGCACCAAAGCAAGTCAAAGCCACAGGCAAACAGAAAATATGGGGCAGAGGGAAGCCATTATTAAAGAGAAGAAGCAATTGTGTCCAGAAAAAAAAGAAAAACAAGAGGGGAACTCAGGAGTGGAGCAGCAGTCAGCTGCCTGTGGTGGCTGTGATGAGCGTGCCCTGTCCCAGGAGCTCTGAGGAACCGCCTCTTGAGCCACGTTGATCAATTTGTAGCTCGTTTGTAAATTTGCCTGGCTGAAGTGTTTGTCTTGTTCTGTAAGGCTAAGACTTCTCTCATTACATACGTTTTTCCTAATGTCCTCCTTTTCTAACTACATACAATTAAGTTGTGTTAATATATTTTAAAGCTATAAGTAATAAGATTGAACAAACACATGGCAAATGATGAGTTACAGAATGTATACACTTGGAGAAACAAAAGACATTTTTATGTAGAATATGTTTATGTAACAACCAGTTGACATACATTTATGTACTACTGTGGAGGTCCACTGTTGGGCCACAGATGGGCGGGGTGTTAGGAGATGCTATAAAATCATTGGCCCATTAATAAGTCATATTGTTTCATATAGTTTAATATTTTAAAATTTTGAAACTTTGAATAAAAATTTTATTCAGAAGTGCTTTAGCCTACAATGATGCTATTATCATTGTAGCATGCATGAAAAATCCAAGGTATAAAATCTTGCAGTGAGCTAACACAATTTGGGTCGATTATATTTGATTCTTAATGACATTTTTGTAGCATAAGGCAAAGGCCACGGCCAGCTTATTGAATAGGATTATAAATTGACTTTGAATGTAAATAGTGGACAATTCTAATTGAATTACATTTGTCTCAGAAAATACGTCTAATACTATTTATTTATTTTCTACCTTAAGCTACTTCTAACACCTTTTTTATTTTTATGTATATATATGTATTTTTTATATGTGTATTTTGAGACAGGGTCTAGCTCTCTTGCCCAGGCTGGAGTGCAGTGTCGTGATCTTGGCTCACTGCAACCTCCACCTCCTGGGGTCAAGTGATTCTCTTGCCTCAGCCTCCCGAGCAGCTGGGATTACAGTTCCCTACCACCAGGTAAATTTTGTATTTTTAGTAGAGACGGGGTTTCACCATGTTGGTCAGGCTGGTCTCAAACTCCTGACCTCAAGTAATCCGCTCACCTTGGCCCCCACAAAGTAATCCCCCACAGGGGTTAAAGGCGTGAGCCACCCTACCCAGCCCCAACACCATTTTTAACAGCAGAATTTCATACTAGACGCTTTCTTAATATTATTTTATCTATGTGAGCATTCATCTCTAATAGATTCTTTTTCTTCCCAGCCTTCAAAAAGACTCTGTTCATTTATGTTTTTATAATTATACTAAAGTACTAGAAACTCGAATGCTGCTAGATTATGCAAGAAAAATGTAGTTCCAATAACCTTTTGGAGAATAGATGAGCCGTGTGGAGTGTATGACTGCTGACAGTGTGTGGGATGACACACGTGGAGACCAACGCCGTGGCAGACTTCTGTGTGCTGTTGGTGTTGGTGCATGCTGCCTGGGAGAGCCACTGCAACTGTGTTTGCTCTATGTGTGCTGCATCCAATAACCCAGACACCATCCCAGATGAACAGCTCTTATCCAAAGGTAAACTGATGGTACTGACAAGGCCTAAAACAGAAAGATGAAACCAAAGAGACTAGGAGAATCAGAAAATTTATGTAATAAAGATTTGAGGTTATTTTAAGCGGTCATTTGGAAATAGGAAAATACGGCTATTTTTTCCCACTGCTTTTTTTTCTTTTAATGTTGACAATGTGCCAGAATTCATTCTTCCTTACTATGAGACTTACTTGACAAATGCCACAGTTGATTTGAGAAAGAATTGATACTTGGTGCTCAGGAAAATGAAAATTAAGTTATTTACATGTCTTTGTACCTAGATTTTAGCTATGTGATTTAATTTAAAAATCCTCCAAGTTAGATGCAGCAAACCACCATGGCACATGTATACCTATGTAACAAACCTGTACGTTCTGCACATGTATCCCGGAACTTAAAGTTAAATTAAAAAAAAAAGATTACATATAATGGTGTGGAAAAGATCCTCTAAGTTAATCTTGTCCTTGCAATTTTTCACAGTTAATTCAAAAAACAAAGTAACTCTAATGGGAAAATAAGCTTTACTATAAAATATTTTTAGTTATGCTGTTGTGTTAGTATGTATGTTTTCCTAAAAATGAATATTTTAGGTGTTGGGGTAGTTAAGAGGAGAAAATATATTGTCACTGTTGTTTGACTAGTTTTCTTGAGTCACTGTAACAATCTGTCAATTATTAATTGAAATATTCCATTCAGTCTTCAACCATGGCTCGGTTGACATGGTTTATGAGGCACAGTAAAATGTCTAAGAACAAAGTTATTCCTAAACATTTCACTGTGCCTAACTGGGCCTGAAATATCAAAACCCGTGACAGAAGCAAATATTATGATTACTGTTGTACAGAAGTATAATATTGTATTTTTCAGGGTTTTATGGCCCTATAATCAATTTCTATTGATAGATGAATTATAAATATGAATTGTCAGAAGGCAATACGCAGACTTATTTCTCTTATTCGATACTGTGTCTATAAACATTAGGGCATTAAAACAATTTTTAATAGCAACAGCAAGAGTAAATGTATATATTTACTTGATAGGATTTGTTTAGTATCCAAATTGGGACTTCAATCAGGGTAATGAAAATACAATAGCAAAACTTAATTACTTTTCTTTTTCTCCCACGTGTCTACCTGATGATTCATTTATTTTATCGTTTTTAGTATGGAAATCTCATTTTTAGCATAATATGATTTAGAAATATCAAATGTATTCCTGTGATCATAAAAGGAAATACAATGAGACTGATTCGGTGTAAAGGTGTACTCTCATGGAACTACATTTCAGGATGTGGCAGATTTGAGAATTCTAGATAAATTTGCTGCCTGTTCCCTGATAAAATTGTGTTCAGGGTGTCCAGGCTTTATGTCCCATTAAAGGCAGTAATGAGTGCCCTGTCATTTTAACTCACCCTCAGGGTCCTATTAGAAGCATATCGTATGTTATTATTTCTTATATAATGATATCCACCTTACACCTATTAAGAAGATGGAAAATCAGTTGAGCTGTGTTGAGCTTTCTCCACCCTATAGGTAAACAAATGCCTTGGAGCTCGATGATTCTGAGGCAGAAGTTTTGGCATCTTACTGCGAGTCTGCTCTTCTTCCAAACATGCCACACAGATTGAACACTGTGCGAAGGACACCTGAGGTTAGGAAATATCTCAACAGCTATCAGTCAGAATGGGGTCACCTTTAAACTGTAGAACTAGGAACAACAGAGTACCATCTCCTGTTTTGAATAGCTATGTTTTTAATAAGATTTTTTTTAAAATTGTGGGTTAAGGGATACACTTAATAATTCAAGAAAAATTGAGAATTAATATAAAGAAATTAAGGAAGATTGAATTGAATTAAAAGAAGACATACAAAGATTTTTATGTTATATTGTCACATTATTAAATATATACATTATATATAGTAAATACATATTTACTACATATTTATTTACTATATATACTATATATAATATGTATTCATAATATAATATATAATAGGTGCATATTATATATGCCATATATATTATACTCTATATATGGAGAGGGAGTAAATATATATCAGATGGATTAATGTGTTCTTTCCGAAATTATGGATAGTGTATTCCTAAGTGTTGAATTTGAACTTCTGAACAGCATGATCGTGTTTCTTTTTTTTTTTTTTTTTACACAAACCACTTGTAATGGAGATTCCAAAAAGAACACTAAAAACAATCATTAAATATTCCTTTCCTTGCTTCTCAAGACATGCAGCCAAGAAAATGAGTAGAAACATTGCTTCTTATTTGTTATGGGCTGACAGTACACACAGCAGTGTGCTAATCATTTGTTTTCTTAGGGGTGTGTGTGTGTGTCTTATCAGTTATCATTCCCAGGAAGAATAAAGAGTTCCTGTTTTGCTAGCATAACGAGTTAAGGAACTGGAGAATGCTTTGTATTTGTGGACATTTCTATTGTTTTGTTTTGCATTTTTTTTACATTTTTAATTTAAAAATATTTGTGGTAGTGGTTATTTCTCACATGGGTCAAAAAGAGAGAAAGCAATAAAACTTTCATGAACTCATGAAAGTTTTACAGACCCTGCAGTGCCTGGAGGAAGAGTTGCTGCTATGACTTCCTGCAGTAGTTCTGGTTGGGTGGCATCTTATTCATTATGGAAGGAGGGATTGGGGATGAGGATTGAAAAGGGACAAAGGAGATGCCAGTGCCACATGCTGAAACGCTCCCAGGACAAAATCCAAGGTCCTGACAGAAAGCTGCTGTGCTGTCATGTGTAACTTCGCAAACACTGAGGAGAAAGCAGGCTGTGGCAACGTCAGCAGCAGCCCGTCATGCGGGAGCATTTAGTGTTAACTAGACTAAGGGTTTGCAGTATTTTCAAATCAACATTAAAATTTTTGGTAATCATAACTCTTAATTTGACATCTCAAAATAATTTCACTTATGTTAAATGTATTTAATCTTTTGTGATTTACAAGTTTCCCTGACTATATAATACATCTGGTAACTTCCACCAAGAAATTGGGATTGGTGGTGGTGGTTGTTTTTTGAGACAGAGTGTCGCTCTGATGCCAGGCTGGAGTGCAGTGGTGTGATCTCGGCTCACTGCAACCTCCATCTCCTGGGTTCAAGTGGTTCTCCTGCCTCAGCCTCCCTAGTAGCTGGGGTTACAGGCACCCGCCACCACGCCCTGCAAGTTTTTTTTGTATTTTTAGTAGAGATGGGATTTCACCATATTGGCCAGGATGGTCTTGATCTCCTGACCTCATGATCTGCCTGCCTCAATCTCCCAAAGTGCTGGGATTACAGGCGTGAGCCACCGCACCCGGCCCTGTTGTCAGTTTTTAAGAGAGAAAGTCTTGCTCTGTCACCCAGGCGGGAGTGTGGTGTGCGATAGCGGCTCACTGCAGCCTCAAACTCCTGGGCTCGAGCAATCCTGTCACCTCAGCCGGCTGAGTAGCTGAGACTACAGACATGCACCACCACACCTGGCTGTTACTTATTTTGAACAATGTAGACATGGGCCTAAATAATATAGAAGGTGTTTGTGGTTTACTTATTTCTAAACCTTACTACTGAATACATGCTTTTGAATGACAATAAGAAATCATAGAAAAAGAAAGGAATACATGACTGGTGGAGTAAATGACCCGTAGCTCTCTTAGCTGTCCAGAGGGATGTGATTCTTACAGCAAAGAGAGCTACAGGTCACAGAATAACACTGCTATCTGAGAAACATTTACCAGTTTAAGGTAGCGAATGACAGGCAGTTGAAAGAGATCAGGATATACCACCCAAAAACATGCGACTTTGGCACAAGAATTATTTTAAGCTGAAGGCATTTGAGTTCATGAAATCCCTTATCTTACTACTCATATTAAGGAAATCTTAGGTATTTTATTAATGGTCCTCTTCCTAGGAACAACTATCATTTTCTTTTTTAGAAGAAGAGAAGTCATCACCATACTCACATAGAGATTTTCATGCACTCTCATATCTACTGTCTACTCTAAGAACTCATTTATCTTTCCAGAAATTCATCCCCTTTTCCACAAGCATTGTTTCTCCCTTTTCCTTTCCCCTACTAAGTTAGATTTGGAGACACTGATAACCACCCTTTGAGTTACTGACTACTAAGTTTCTTCCATGTGTTTTGGGGATGCACACGCTAATAAAATTAGTATGCTTTTCTCCTGCTAATCTGTGCTATGTTAATCTGATTTGCAGGGATTCAGTGGGAGAACCTAGAAGGGAGAGGAAAAATAATTTTTTCTTCCATTATACAGTTAACTTAAATCATAAGAGACCTAAAAATTGTAAGAGGTTAAAAGAATATTGTGGCCAGTTGTTATGTTTTATGTTTCTATTTCACACCTAAATAGAGCTTGCTTTAAGGCTGTTTAATTGCTTTTGAATATTCTTTTCTATTATTGTTAATCTCAGCTTTAGGTAGAATTGTGAAATGGTATTTTACCACAGCATAGCTGCTTACTATTGAAACAGGAAGGTTTCCTCATCCCCATCACAGGACATGTGACAGGGGTGTGGCTCACTCTTTCGGTCGCCTTGCTGCTCAAACCCCTAGTGGAAGCATGCAGACGGGCAGGTGCAGAGGCCCCAGGGAGCACTTGTGAGCTCCGGCCCCATGGCAGCATCTAGGGGTGGTTGTCTGTGGCTCTCAAAGCTTTCGATTGGTTATCTCAATTATAAACCTTATCTATAAGAAGGCAGAATAGAGTGAGGCTAAACGTAACTGGTAAAGTAGTAGCAGTCACTTAAATGAACTGTAGAGAGGAATGGTTAGTATTGTGGGTAGCACAGTGATCTTGTTCTTAAAATTAATGCAGTAGTTTTACTTTGTCTAATATTATTAGAGTCTTAGAGTAGCCATGTCTGAACTTATTCTGTGACACTTTTTATGTTCAATAGAAGAATGGCTTTGTGGGCCAAGCCAGCTTCTGAATGTCAGAGACTGTTGTTTTTTCTTTTCCTCACTGGTCATATCAATTTTTATCTTGCGTAACTCTACCAAACTTCTTTTTCTTTTTTTAATTGAGGTATAATTTACCTGTGGTGAAATTCATGCTTTGTAGTATACAATTCTGTTAACCTTAAAAAATATGTGGAGTCACGTAACCACTACCAAGACCAAAATACAGGACAGTTTCGTCACCACCCCAAATTTTCATCTTACATCTTTGCAGTCCACTTCTTCCTCCACTCCCAGCCCATGATAATCACTGTCTGGTTTCTCAGCTCCATAATTTGGCCTTGGCCAAGATATCTTCTGTAGCTATATTCATACAGTGTGTAGCTTTTGGAATCTGGCTTCTGCTGCAGGCCATCAGAAACTACTTGGGGCCAGTGGTTTGGGAGTAAGTAGAATTTACCAAGATAGTTGTAACTAAAGAAAGGCAGATTATTAGAGAACATAGGGAAATATGTTGCAAGGGAGCAGTGGGGAAGTTGGCAAGAGAGGATCTAAGTGCAAAGAGACAAAGGTTTGCTGTGAGGCTTTATAGGATGGTACTTCTGCTGTGCGCTGAAGAGGGCTTTGTGTAGTACTGATTACACCAAAGTTGTAGTAAGCTAACTTGCCATTTTCTGCCAGCCAAGGGTCTGGTGATGGCTGAGCACAGAAAGTTTGTGAGTTATTTGCACAGGAGGGCTATGTGTCCTGGACCAGGAAGAAAGGCAGACTTCTAGGTTACCTGCTTTCTCTTTTTGCTTTCTCTTGGTCCCTCCAGCCTGAGTCCTCTTCCCTAATTGGGACTCCACAGCTTCTTTCATGTGAGAATCATCCATACCACTGCAGGCTCATCGATTTTCAGTGCTGAATAGTATCCCATGGCATGGTGATCTGTGCATTGCAAACACAGTTTTAGTTCAGTAATTATGCAGTTCAATGCTGTGTAATAATCACGCTGCAAACATGATTGTGAATTAAAATTTCTATTCACATCTAGTTCTAGGGCAAAATCTTTTCTATGGTTTGGCTGTGTCCCCACCCAAATCTCATCTTGAATTGTAGCTCCCATAATTCCCACGTGTTGTGTGAGGGACCTGATGGGAGATAATTGAATCACATGGTGGTTTCCCCCATACTGTTCTCATGGTAGTGAATAAGTCTCACGAGATCTGTTGGTTTTATAAGGGGAAGCCCTTTTCCCTTGGTTCTCACTCCCTTTTTGCCTGCCACCGTGCAAGACATGCCTTTGACCTTCTGCCATGATTCTGAGGCCTCCCCAGACACATGGAACTGAGTCCATTAAACCTCTTTTTTTTTTTTTTTTTATAAATTACCCAGTCTCTGGTATGTCTTTATCAGCAGTTTGAAAACAGACTAATACAATCATGCAGCTGAAAAGATGTCAGAAATGGTATTTGTAGTGGCTTGGGGAATAGTTTGCCTTCTCCCTGATTTTCTAGCTGTTTTCTTGCCCCTAATTAGAAATAGAGGGTCTGGGTCAAAGGTAAAGGGTGGAGAGGATTTTACTGCCCCATGTAGAATACACTTTCTTAACCATCATGCTCTACTGTCCCTCCATATCTACTATACAGTTAAAATAAACTTTGGGTAGTTTGCAAAACAATAAAATTCAAAGTCAAACTGGCATAAATTTGGGGGAATGATTAATAAACTGAAAACACGAAGTGTTCATTCAAACTTTACACCCCTTTCCAAAACATGGGTGTGAACAACATCTCACAAATGGAATAAAAACCATTAAGACTCCAAGTGAATAACTGGTAGAGAATATGAACAGAGATGTCAAACATGGAGGAAAGTCATATGGCTAATACCGTATGAAAAAGCTTTCATTTGTGATCATCGAGGAGATAATACTAAAACAACACAGTGGTAATGTTTCCATCTACTAAAATAGCAGTAACGTTTTAAAGTATGTGCTCTGTGTTATGAGGATGTAGTGTAATAGTTACTCTAACAGCTCTGAGAAACAGGACTTTACAATTTCTTTTCCAGAAAAGCCTGCTTCTTCAAAATTCTGGAGATTAGCTTGATTTTTGCTATTCTTTTTAATGGTAAAATAGCAGTTGAGTAAAGATAATAATTAAATGGTCTAGTTAAAAATTACTTTTTGGTATTAAATATTATTTTCAGCTATTTGGAAACAAAATATGAATTTTTATTTTAAGTTTACAAAGGCCACATTCTTTAGTAGCAAATAAAAATTGTTATAGAGCTAGACAATCATAAACATCTATCATATTCATACATGCACTACTTTGTTGCTCATTTTTTTTTTTTTTTTACCAATTTTTTGTTAAACTCTTGCAGTTAGAGACTTGATGTTAATGATCTATTTCTCATGGACTACTCATCACTTTCTGCCTATGTGTATATTTCTGCTGCCCCATCCGCTAACATATTTCTCCACTGTTGTTGGCTAATTGTCCTTTCTTGATGACTCAAGGATTTCTTTTAAGGAATTCTAGATATTCTCCCCTTGCCTGCCATCCCTCAATCTCACTAGTGACTCCAGGTTTTTCCAGAAGTGCTCACTTCTCCATCTTCATAGAAATCCTTAGTCCCATTATACTGTATCCTATAACTTTAAAGGACAGCTTTTGTGTCTTAGGATACAGCATTGAAGTGACACACTTGAAGTGACATAGTCATGCTTCTGTTTGAAAGACTCTAGGCTACAGAGACTTAAATTCACATATATGGCAAACATCAAATAAACTCATGGAGTTCGTGTAAAGGTCCCTCACAGAGATTGAAAAAACATGTCCTCAACTCACCAGAAATTAGATAGTAATATCCTGTGAACCCTTGTGATGTGATTTGGCTGTGTCCCCATCCAAATCTCATCTTGAGTTGTATCTCCCATAATCCCCATGTGTCGTGGCAGGGGTCCTGGGGGAGGTAATTGAATCATGGGGGTGGGTTTTTTCTATGCTGTTCTCTTGCTTGTAAGTCTTACAAGATCTGATGGTTTTATAAAGGGCAGTTGCCCTGCACACACTCTCTTGCCTGCTGCCATGTAAGATGTGCCTTTGCTCCTCTTTTGCCTTCTGCCATGATTGTGAGACCTCCCCAGCCATGTGAAACTGTGAGTCCGTTAAACCTCTCTCCTTTATAAATTACCCAGTCTTGGATAGTCTTTATTAACAGTGCGAAAACAGACTAATAAACCTTGTTATGAGACTGACAAAAATGCACATGTGATTTTTCCACAAATGTCTTCATAGTGACCTACATGGCATTGAATTTAATGCTTTAAAAAATAATAATCATACAATAGAAACAGATTTGCATGTGGTTCTGAATAAAGAAATGAGGCAAATAAATTTTTTAAAAAACTACATCATTTCATCAATTGACCATTTAAGACAACAAATTCTAATGGGTAGCTTTTGAAAAGAACATGAAATAAATCTACTAGAATGTAGGCTTCACAAATTCATACATTATTGTTTATTTTATTTTTAATGAATTTTCAAAGACTAGAATTTTTTCTGATGCAAAGTAAGTGATCAGTAAATTGTATAAGTGTTTTGTAAGTTGTAAATTCACAAAATAGAGAATATGTAGTGTTATGGTAATTCTGGCTATGTGAAATTCAGTTCACAATTTATATACTTTAATTATATGCTATATAAAGTATCTCACTATATTTAAAATTATTATATTAGCAATTAAACTCTCAGAAGAAATTAAACACTTGAGGGAAATAACATCAAAACCACAACAGATTTGAAATATTTGGAATGACTTATTTTAAGCACAATATTATAAAACAATTTCTCTTCTAATAAATAGAGAAAAACTAGTTTGCCATTTTAATAACATCATTATAAGTAGTCAAATAGGTCTGCTAGAGTATATTTCTAATTAATTTTTACAGGGAAGACAAAATAAATCATGCATCTCACACATGCACTGTGTTTTCTTAAGGCTTTTGCTTGGTGTTTTCTTCTCAATGGACAAAATATAGTGTATGTCCTATCATTTTATTTATTTTTTGGTACTTAAACATACTTAGGTTAACTTGTTACAAAAATTTTTGAAGCACTTATTGAGGTACTATATATATGTTTTAACATATATATTATACAATTCAACATTTTAATTTTCTAAGGCACTTATTTTTAATAAAATTAAAGAGTTGTGCAACCATTACCAAAATCAGATTTTACTACATCTCCATTATTACTCCCCCCAAATTCTTCTTGACTGTGTGTACAATCCCTAGTCCCACCCACATCCCACTAGCTACTTACTGACTCCAGGGATGGACCCCTCTGGACTTCCATTAAATTGAATCATGCAATATGTGGGCTTTGGCATCTGGCTTCTCTAATTTAGCATGTTTTTGAGATTCATCTATGTTATAGCATGTATCGGTGCTTCTTTTTTATTGCAAAATTTTTGTGGCATGAATATACATATTTTGTTTATCCATTCATTAGTTGATGAGCATATAAATTGTTTTCGAGTTCTGGTTATTAAGAAAAATTCCATAATATTTGAATACAACCTTTGTGTGGGCATTTGTTTTCATTTGTCTTGGGTCAATTACTAGGAATGGAATTGCTTGGTCCTGTGATAAATTTATATTTAAACTTTTTTTTTTTCGAGATGAGTTTCACTCTGAACCCCAGGCTGGAGTGCAATGGCACAATCTCAGCTCACTGCAACCTCCGCCTACCAGGTTCAAGCTATTCTCCTGTCTCAGCCTCCCAAGTAGCTGGGATTACAGGTGCCCACCACCACGCCTGGCTAATTTTTTGTATTTTAGTAGAGACCGGGTTTCACCATGTTGCCCAGGCTGGTCTTGAACTCCTGAGCTCAGACAATCCACCCGCCTCGACCTCCCAACGTGCTAGGATTACAGGTGTGAGCCAACACAGCTAGCCTATATTTAACTTTGTATAAAACTGTCAAACTGTTTACAAAGTGGCAGTACCATTTTTACATTCCCACCTGCAGTGCATGAAGATGACTGTTTCTACATACCCTCACTATAACATTTGTCATCGTTTATCACTTTTCTTATAGCTACTTTCATTCTTGGTAATCAGGATGTCAGTGTGGTTTTAATTTTCATGTCCCAAATAACAAATTATATTGAGAATATTTTTATTTATTAGTAATTCATACACCATTTTTGGTAAAGTGTCTGTTCACATTTTTGGCCCATTTTCCCATTGGGACTTTTGTGTTCTTGTTGTTGAACTGTAGAAGTTATAATAAATTCCAGAGAAAATGTATTTTATCTGAAATATAATTTGCAAATAATACATCTTAATCTGTGACTTTTCCTTTTGTTTTCCTGATAGTGTCTTTTAATAGTGTCCTTTGATGTATAACCATTTTAAGTTTTGGTAACATCCAGTTTATTTTATTTTTTCCATTTATAGGTTATGATTTTGGTGTCAAAAAGAGAATTTTTTTTTTTTAAGAGACATGGTCTTGCCATATTGCTCAGGCTGGTCCCGAAATCCTGAGCTCAAGTGATCCACTCACCTTGGCCTCCCAAAGTGCTGGGATTAGAGGCATGAGCCACTGCACCTGGCATCATATCTTAGAATTCTTGACCTCACCCAGAGGTACAAAGATTTCCACCTATGTGTTTTTCTAAAAGTTCTATAGTTTAATACTTACATTTAGGTCTATGATCCACTTTGAGTTAATGTGAAGTAAGGGTGTAAACTCTTATTTTTGTATGTGAATATTAAGTTGTCTCAGCATCAATTTTCTGAAAGACTGTCCTTTCCAACTTAAATTGCTTTGGCATCTTTGTCATATTTAAATATAAATGGAAAGATTTGTTTCTAGACGTTGATCTATAGGTATACGCCTAAGGTGTAAGAGGGAAAGGATAGTCTTTTAGAAAATTGATGGCCTTCCCATATACATTTTAGACTCTGCTTGTCAATTTCTGCAAAAACAAAAACTCTGCAGGGACTTTAATAAGGGATTGTGTTGAATCTATAGATCAATTTTGGAATAAAGTGTCACCTTCACAATATTGAGTTTTCCAAACTATGAACAGGGTGCAAGTGGTTTTTGGTTAAATGGATAAATTGTATAGTGGTGAAGTCTGAGATTTTAGTGCACTTATCACCTGAGTAGCGTACATTGTGCCCAATGTGTAGGTTTAAAAAAAAATACCTCACCCCCTCACACTTTCCCTTCTGAGTCTCCAGTGTCCATTAGAACACTCGGTATGCCTTTATGCACGCAGAGCAGAGCTCCCACTTACAAGTGAGAACATGCGGTATTTGGTTTTCCCTTCCTGAGTTACTTCACTTACAATAATGGCCTCCAGCTCCATCCAAGTTGCTACAGAAGACATTATTTTGTTCTTTTTTTAAATGGCTGAGTAGTATTTCATGGTGTACTTCTACCACGTTTTCTTTATTCACTCAATCAGTCCATGGACACTTAGATTGGCTCCGTATTTTGGCAATTGTGAATTATCCTGCAATAAATCTACACAGGTCGGTGTGTGTGGTTTTTGTTTTTGTTTTTATATCATGATATAAAAACATTTTCTTTGGCTAGATACCCACCAATGGGATTGCTGGATTCAGTGGTGGATCTACTTTCAGTTTCTTGAGAAATCTCCTTACTATTTCCCATAGGGGTTGTACTAACTTCCATCCCCATTGGTAGAGTATAATCGTTCCCTTCTCACCACAGCCAACCCAATATGCTGTTTTGGTTTGTTTTGACTTTTGAATAATGGACATTCTGGCTGTGGTAAGGTGTTTCTCTTTTTAAAAATGTTGTTCATTTCTCCTAGCAATGATTTGTATTTTTCAGATACAAATCTTGTACTACTTATATTACATTTTTATGCCATTAGGATTGGATTGGTACATTAATTTTGTTTTTATGTTATGTATTGGTAATATATAGACGTTTGTTGACATTTGTATACTGCTTGAATCCACCTAACTTGCTAAACCTATTTATTATTTCCTGTAGCATTTTTGTGAATTGCTTAGGTTTTTCTACCTAGAAGATCATGTTTTCTGGGAATAAAAACACTTTGATGATTTTCCTCACGGTCTGAATGGCCCTTACTTCCTTCAGTTGCCTTTTTGTATCCATTGAACTTCTGTTACCATGTTCAATAAAAGTGGCAAGTCAGTGTCATGGCATTCTTTCTAATTTTAGGGCTGACACGTTAATTCTTTTACCATAAAGTATGATGTTAGTTGTACGTTTTTTAACTGTCCTTTATCATATTGAAATATTTCCCTTCTACCTAGCTTGTTGAGAGATTTGACAATGAATGAGTGTTGGATTTATATGGAATACGTGTTAGACTTTGTAAAATGATTTTGCATCTATCAAGATGATCATTTGGATTATGCCCTTAGTTTTATTAATATAGTGTCTCAAGTTAATTGAATTTCTAAATTTTAATTCAAATAAAAATCGCATTTCTAATATAAACCACTCTTGATGTATAATTCTTTAATATTTTACTAAATTTGGCTTGCTAGTATTTTGTCATGAATTTTTGCATTGACCTTTATGAGAGATCTTTGCATGTAGTTTTCTTTCCTTGTTATGCCATTGATTTTTGTTATTAAATATGAGACTCATAGAATAAGTTGAAAAGTGTTTCCTCTATTTATGTTTTCTGGGGGAGTTTGTGAAAGATTGGTATTGTGTCTTAAATGTTTGATTGAATTCCTCTGTGACAGGCCTGAAGTTTTCTTTTTGGGAAAAATTTTAAATCTTAACTGAATTTCTTTATGTTTTGTAGTTCTGGTTCTATTCATATTTTCTATTTCTTCCTGAGTTAGTCCTAGCAACTTGTGTCTTTCTAAGAATTTGTTCATTTCATTTAAGTTGTCTAATTTGTGTGGATACAGTTTTTCATATTATTCCTTTAAAGTTCTTTTAATTTCTGTGACATCAGCAGTAGCATCCGGTCTTTCATTTAAGTTCTGGGATACATGTGCAGAACGTTCAGATTTGATACATAGGTATACATGTGCCATGGTGGTTTGCTGCACCCATCAACCCATCATCTACATTAGGTATTTCTCCTAATGCTATCCCTCCCCTTGCCCCCTACACCCCAACAGACCTCAGTGTGTGATGTTCCCCTTCCTGTGTCCATGTGTTCTCACTGTTCAACTCCTACTTATGAGTGAGAATATGCGGTGTTTGGTTTTCTGTTTCTGTTTTAGTTTGCTGAGAATGATGGTTTCTAGCTTCATCCATGTCCCTGCAAAGGACATGAACTCATCCTTTTTTTCTGGCTGTATAGTATTCCATGGTATATATGTGCCACATTTTCTTTATCCAGTCTATCATTGATGGGCATTTGGGTTGGTTCCAAGTCTTTGCTGTTGTGAATAGTGCTGCAATAAACACACGTATGCATGTGTCTTTATAGTAGAATGACTTTTAATCCTTTGGCTATATACCCAGTAATGGGATTGTTGGATCAAATGGTATTTCTAGTTTTAGATCCTTGAGGAATTTCCACACTGTCTTCCATAATGGTTGAACTAATTTACACTCCCACCAACAGTGTAAAAGCGGTCCTATTTCCCTATATGTTCTTTAGCAAATGTTGCTTCCTGACTTTTTAATGATTACCATTCTAACTGGCATGAGATGGTATCTCATTGTGGTTTTGATTTGCATTTCTCTCATCACCAGTGATAATGAGCTTTTTTTCATATGTTTGTTGGCCACATACATGTCTTCTTATGAAAAGTGTCTGTTCGTATCCTTTGCCTATTTTTTGATGGGGTTGTTTTTTTTCTTGTAAATTTGTATAAGATCCTTGTAGATTCTGGGTATTAGCCCTTTGTCAGATGGATGGATTGAAAAAATTTTCTCCCATTCTATAGGTTGCCTAGCTAAAATAAATAGAAAGATTCTCAACTGTAGATGTTATCTGTTCTATGCCAATAGAGGATGTTATTGTCAGATGATATCTGACAATATCTGCCTTTTGATTGAAGTGATTCTGTTTACATCTAATGTAGTCATTGAGATGGCTGGACTTAACATCTGCCTTTTTGCTATTTGTGGAATGCAGTTAATTCTATTTCCACTGTGAAAACATCTGTTTTCTTTAAACTTCTTAACACCCACATAGTATTTATTCGGGGTCCTTAATTGTAACTGACAGAAACCCGAATGAGTTGATAAACAGACAAGTAAGCAAAAAGGGATAAATTTGCCCACATTACTAGAAGGTTACCTTCACTATTTCTAAAGGCTCAAACGATGCATAAGGTGCCTATTTCTGTTCATCTTTGCTATTTTCTGTATGCATTTATTTCAGTAGCAACACAGGCTTATATCCTACTTGATTGCTACAATATAAATGTTTATATTTTTCCCAAATTTGAGCAAAACTCCCAGTAATAATAAACATTGGCTGTAACTTTTTGCTAAGTCCATCACTATGGCCATGGGGGATGAAATAATCTTTTTGGTTAGGCATGATCAGTAAAAATCGCAAGAACCAAGAGATATCATAAATGCCTGTGGAAGCCACAGCTTCCTCAAAAGCAAATAGATAATGTATTTAAAAAAAAAAAAAAAAAAAAAAAGATGCTGGGCTGGCAGGAACAACAGCTTTTTACTATTCTGCTTTCATGGTATGGTACTCTCCCACTCTTAAGTGGGATTTTCTTCTTCAGTACTGACAGAATCTAAGGGTTTATGGAGGAGTCCTGGCTGATATTGCCTACCCAACTTGTTCAGTTGCTCTTGGAGTAAGATCAGCTTCTTGAAGAGAGTTCCAGCAGTTTCCACAAGGTATTAAAATCTTATGTTTCCACTGGAATTGAAATGAGGCCAAAAGTGACAAATTGCATCCCTGAAATGTTTTCACCTATGTGTATGTGTGTACTACGTGTGCATGGACACACACACACAAACACAAACACCCACATCCACATTGATGACCTACCCCACATGTTCTTCTTCTAATATGACCAACATCTGTCCTGTGAAGAACTGAGGTCTGTTTTCTTCTCCTTGAATCTGGGTGGGAATTATGACTGTTATGGCAGATCTCATGCTTTGTGATTTCTGTAGCTAAGTCATAAAACTAACGCCACTTTTGCCAGCTCTGCTCTTTCTTTCTCTCACTTGCTCTTGAAGGCCAGGCACTATATTGCAGGAATGTCCAGATCACACGGAGAGGTCATGTGTGGGTGTTCTAACCAACAGCACCGCACCAAGAGCCAAGTGCCTGTAAATGATGGCAGCCCCAGACTCTGAGAAGCTCCACCCAATGCCACGCGGAGCAGAGCCAAAAAATCTCCCTGAACCCCTCCCAAACTGAGGAGTTGTGAGAAAAATGAATGTTGTCATTATTTTAAGCCATTACACTTTGGATGATTTGTTAGGCAGTCATGTTAACTCTAACTAAAGATATGTTATTTTTAATAATAACGGTCACTCTCTTGAATGTATACAGTTCTGCTATAGGATCATATGAAATCTTATGAAAACTTAGTCTCTTGATTACTTTCCATGTGAAACTTCAGGATAACACAGTTTACAGCTAAAAGGCTACTGCGACTAATTTTTAAAAGGGGAAAATATGACTTGGTATGCGTTAATAGTTTGATTTATATGTTTTAGCGTGATCTCAAGGTTTGCTGCAGCAAATGTTTTGCATATGTTTATCTGGAAAAGTGAAAGTCAATGTGAATTGTTAAAAGTCTCAAAAGGATGCCTGTGTCTGCAGCAATCAAAGGCAAAATATGTGCTTCTAGTATCTAGTATGTAATCTCTGACAGGTTAGTGTCTCTAAAAATATACCCCTCATTTCACTTTGGCATTTACTACTCATCTCCATTAAAGCAATTATTTAAATTTCAAGAGTCTTCATTTTGGGAGGAGTAATTTAGCAATGTATTTCAAATTAGTTATTTTAAATTTCAAAAGTCATTTTTTTGTATCAACTCGTCTCTCTAAAAGTTATCTGCAGATTTATTACTTTCAGAAAACTTGTTTTTTTAGATAAAAGTGATTTGCTCTGTAATTGACCTGATGTACCCTTAATAAAGAAAACTATTAATGGTTTTTTTTTTCAATAATTAGGATACTTATGAGTGTCCAGGTCTTTGGAAAGATAAATGAGTGAACAAAAAGACCATTGAAAAAAGCCAGATATGATGAAAAATATGATCCTTGCCATTATATTGTACAAAAGACTCTATGTGCTCACTGAGGTAGGGAACAAAGTGAAAGTTTATTTTAATTGAATAAGCTGTCTTTCTTTAAAGATAATGTGAGCTGGCCGGGCGCGGTGGCTCAAGCCTGTAATCCCAGCACTTTGGGAGGCCGAGACGGGCGGATCACGAGGTCAGGAGATCGAGACCATCCTGGCTGACACGGTGAAACCCCGTCTCTACTAAAAAATACAAAAAAACTAGCCGGGCGAGGTGGCGGGGGCCTGTAGTCCCAGCTACTCGGGAGGCTGAGGCAGGAGAATGGCATGAACCCGGGAGGTGGAGCTTGCAGTGAGCGAAGATCACGCCACTGCACTCCAGCCTGGGCGGCAGAGCGAGACTCTGTCTCAAAAAAAAAAAAGATAATGTGAGCCAATAATAAAACACGATGCTTCAGGTTTACAGAATCAGATTCTAAAATCTCTTCACAGAAGCATAATCAACTATCAACAAGAGATGTTTGTAAAAATAAAACTGAATTATAGTAAATTATTTTATATTTCTGCCAGGCAATGATGGCTTGTTAACATTCAAAACCCTGATATCAGAATCTTAAACAAGAGGCACAATTTATGAATTAATAAATGCCATGCTTAAAAATATATCTTTTTAAAAAACTGTAGTTGGCTGAGTGTGGTGGCTCACGCCTGTATTCCTAGCACTTTGGGAAGCCGAGGCTGGTGGATTGCCTGAGGTCAGGAGATCGAGACCATCCTGGCTAACACGGTGAAACTCTGTCTCTACTAAAATTACAAAAAATTAGCCGGGCGTGGTGGTGGGCGCTTGTAGTCCCAGCTACTTGGGAGACTGAGGCAGGAGAATGGCGTGAACCCGGGAGGCGGAGCTTGCAGTGAGCCAAGATCACGCCACTGCACTCTAGCCTGGGTGACAGAGCCAGACTCCATCTCAAAAAAAAAAAAGAAAAGAAAAGTAATTTTATATTTACAAATGTTATAAAACTTGACGAAAACTAGACTACTCACAAATTAGCTGATTGGATGATATAGTTTATAAACTCTGCAACCTTGAACCTTGGAAATGTGTCTGAAGAATATAGTTACCTGGAGTTCCAGCGGGGATCACAGCACAACTGGCAAATGTAAGGAGAAATGTATCAACTGTAGACACAATATACAGCTCTGCATCCTCCCTGCTGCACCAGCCTCCTTCCTGAAACGCACACATGCATGCAGCCATTCATAAACACACTCCTCAAATACATTCCACCATCGTGGCCATGGCTTATTTGTGGGCCTACCCAACTACTTGTCTTTCTAATCATTTGCACCTTTTCATCAAAATAAAGTGTGTACAATTTACAGAAATTATCAAACAAACAAACTAAAGAGACTTATAGATGTAAAGCTTTCAAATCGTCACTAAGGAGAAGTACAGTAGGAGATCTGGGGCAAAATTGTTACACCAGATAATGATTATGGGTTACATAGAAGCTTTGTGTTAGGGTGGGAAAATACATGGTATGTTAGGCATGACTAAGAGCCAAGATAAAGTACAAGAATGCAAGGAAAGATACTACACTATTAGAATAACTCTTCAACCTTGCCAAAATATGAGCCATGTTATGGGCTAATCATGGAAAACATTTTGGCAGATGTTGAACTAAACAAATATATCCCTCAAAATATGTATATCCAAATAAGTATAGGATATGGAAATGAAAAGGACAAGATATTGAAAAATATAGCAAAAATAAGTGGAGTTTCTACTAGTGGAAGGTTTTTGTGAGGATGGGGTGGGGAAGTGGTGAACTGAAAAGTTTAGCAAAAGGAATTGGTGTCAGTAGTGATAAACCCAGAGCAGAGGAGGACGTTTGCTAATGTTTTGTGAGCTCAGCTTGGGAAACTAGCCATGAAAAGTTCTCTCAGTCAGGTGTGAAGATGAGACTGATGATTTATCAATACTAGGAATAGAAAGAAATGGAATCCACAGCTGTTCTTAAGACTTGTAAAGTGTACAAGTCGATGGGTGTATCAACTATTGACTTCATATCCAAAGACAAAGTTGGAAAAAACTGATCTTGAAATGTAAGTGTGATTTTATGGAGGTCACAGGAATGATGGGAGATGAATGACGGGAGCACTGAACAGCCCTTGGTTTTCAAGCTAATGATCTTACGTGAAGTGGAATGCAGGACTTGAATCCTTCTTTCCACTCATTCTGTCCTCTCCTGCAGCGTAGGGAGAGGCCGTATCCATAAAGTTCATCATCTGTGCCCACGCAAGTGTGTGTGTGCCTGTGTAAGGCAGCGGGGCTCTGTGGAGGAACAGCTGTGTCTGAAGAGCCTCACAGAGAGCCCCTTGGTTTATAATGAATGTCATAATACTGTCTAATCCGTTCAATACACCTGCATCTCTATGAACAGAGAGTAAAATCTGGGCAGTGTGACACTGCGCATTCCAGCCAAATCAGGTCAGGAAAACCCTACCTTTGAATTCCAGAGAAAAAAAAATGGCAGAGACAAATGGCTTCTATATAAACTTATCACATTTTGGGACACAGCAAGACTCATGGCTCTTCTCTGTTTTGGATTTTCTTCTGGCCAACTTCAGTGTTTCTCTTCTTCAACTCTGAGATCTACACATCTGGGTTTGTTTGAACTTAATTTTGAGAACTTTCATCTTCTGTGGAACCCCAGGACTTTCAGGTTCATTTCATGTGACAACGTGAATGCTGGTTTATCTCATTCATACCCATTATTTGGCTTTGTTACCTGGTTCTCAACTGCATGACTTGTTTGTGGACTCTGTAGGAGTATGCAGACTCGCTTTAGCTCTAGAAGTTGGCATTAAAAACCTGACCTACTCAAGAGTTCGAGACCAGCCTGGCCGACATGGTGAAACCCCATCTCTACTCAAAATACAAAAATTACCCAGGCGTGGTGGCACATACCTGTAGACCCAGCTATAGGGAGGCTGAGGCAGGAGACTAGCTTGAACCTGGGAGGCCGAGGTTACAGTGAGCTGAGATCATGCCACTGTACTCCAGTCTAGGCAACAGAGTGAGGTTCTGTCTCAAAAACAAACAAACAAAATACCCTGACCTATACCATATCCATAAGCAAGAATGATTCGAATTTTTCTACAGGTATTCAGTTTGTCACAAAACAAAAGGCCTGAATACCTTTTAGACTAAGTGATTGTGATCAGACAAACACAATACCTTTCCTTCTTTCCAGCGGCTTGGTATCAGTAGGATACGATGCACAAAGATAGCAAGGGAAGTATCAAGTGAGAAATTCCAACAAATACTACAGGAGTTATAGGCAGGAAGTAAATACATCCAGTCAGCATGGAAGATCTTCCAAGAAATGGGATTACTTAGAGCCAATTTAGAAGGGCAACTGCAATGCAGAGACTGGGAGGAGGCTGTGCGTAGTTTAGTTTTCCCCAAGTTTCGTAAAATGTATAAACATGTAATTAATAAATATATAATTATATAAGTATTATGTAAAGAAATATGGCATCTAAACAGAATATCATGTCAGTATCAAAGAGAGCCTATAAACACAGATACGTGAATAAGGGCCCTCCCAATGTGCACGGCTGCCAGTGTGCAAGGTGGAAGCGAGTGCTCAGAATGAACAAAGTAGCACTGTGTGAAAGGGCAGCAAGGAATGGAAGACAGTTTCAAAACCGATGTGCTCTGTGTATGGAATGCTGCAACTGGGTAATGTAGGTTCAGAATGAGAACATAATTAAACCTACCAATTAAGAATGATATGAAGATATTACCAATAATCAAAGAGCATTTATTAAGCACATATTATGTACCAAGAATTCTGCTAAGTGTGTATTATGCTTTGCCTCATTTACTCATTAAGGAAAAGCTTATGAAATGCAGAAAATCTGAAATGTAACAATACACTTTTAAATAATTTGGTGAAGATAAAATCTAAAAAAGAAGAAATGATAAAGCCCATAGGAAACATCCAGAGTGTTACACAACAGGAAATAGACACACCCAAAATACCAAAGACATATCAAGGATCATGGAGAGAAGTAAGCCTGGACTCAAGAAACCAGAAAGTCTTATTGCATAATTTAAAATCAATTAGAAATGATAGAAATATAAATTATTGGCCTGACACAATGGCTCAGACCTGTAATCTCGGCACTTTGAGAGGCCAAGGCGCGCAGATCACCTGAAGTCAGGAGTTCAAGAGCAGCCTGGCCAACGTGGTGAAACCTCATCTCTACTAAAAATACAAAAAGTAGCCAGGCGTTCTGTCTGAAGAGCACCGGTGAGGGTGTTTTTTTGCGGCATCATGACTCACAGCTTCCAAATGATGTTTCCTTTAAACAAATCAAGTTAGATAATAATAGAAATTCTAATCCTTAACAACGATCCCCTTATTTGCCAAAATGCCTTTTTAACAGATTTCCAATATAAGAAATTTTAATACTCCATCCTAATAGTTTGTAAGAGGAATGTTTTTCACTTGGACATTGTGTAAAATAACAACAAAAACAAGTCAAAATACTTTAAAATTCTCTTTGACGTTTTCTTTAGCTTTTGTCCTTGAAAGTGGTTCCCTTTTCTCAGCGTCCTTTTCTTTTCCATTCTGATTTCTTCCTTAGCTTGTGATGAATCTTCTCAGTAAATACTCCTGGAACTCTATGGCTTGCTTTTGCTGAGTTTTATCTCTGTACAGAGTGTAAATTACCTTCTTTTCTTCAATCTCAGTATTGCCCCGCTGTGTTCTCCAGCGTCAGCGCTTAGTATTGCAGTCACACTGCACTTGCCTGTAGTTGATAATTTCATGGCACTGCTGTCACACCTGGGTGCTGATCAGATTCAATTCCATCTTTCTTTTATCCTGTATCTGTGTCTTCTGTGTGGTTATTAAATGCTGTTCTTTTCCTACTGGGTAACTATTTAAAGTTATACTGACTGTGTCTTCTGGAGAAAATTCTGAAGCGTTTAGCTCTTTTCAAAAGATGCTATTGACTAAATCACAATGATTCTTTTACTTGGAAGATTTAAACTTTGGAATACACAGTTCATATTTGTGTTTGGGGTCAAGCAGTTGTTTGCTCTCCCATAGCTTCTGAAAGAAATGTGTTCTTTCTTTCTGAAAGAAATGTGTTCTTTCTTTCTGAAAGAAATGTGTTCTTACTTCTCAAGGAGAATCAGTGGCTTAAGCCAGATATACAAGGCAAATAGAAATATGAACAAGAAACTCAGTACTTGAAAATTTTAAAATATTAAGTTGAAATTGTGGTTGAATTAGGAAATGTCTCTCTCCTTTTGCTGATTTTCATGTCCCCTTTATTAGTAGAACCAAGCCAGAACTATCTTGGTGTATCCATGTAAGAAGAAGGCTTCTTCCAGATCTCTCTCTTCAAACATGTATTTAGTTATTTTACCATAAAGGCATTAATTATATACGTTTCTTGTAATTCAATGGTAGAAAATATGTACCTTCGCAAATTCCCTACAACATTTGAATAAAAATTAGCAACACTGAAGGTCTTTGAGGGTTTTCATAATGTTTTAGCATTTTTACTTTTGCCTTATTTGTGTGTAAATATTTTCATTGTTGTAAGTCCAAGTCCTCTAATTGTTTTGAACCAAGAAATGGTTTGGCACAAAAGACTTGAGATATAAACACTTGGTTTCACAATCTATTTCTATGACTCAATAAATAACTGAGTGAGTTACAGCAAGTTAGTCGGGTTCCTAAAACCTTATTCCTTGTGTCTAAGTGGGGAACATGACACCTGCTATTCTTCATTTCAGTGACTCAAAATGAGGTCAGTACTGGATTTACAAGCACACACAAAGTTTATGCAGCTTTTCATTAAGTACTAAGTATAACCAACGACATGAAATGGTACTCAATTCACAAAATAGTAATTCGCGCCAGCATTGGAGGAAGATCTGCTGTATTGAATAACAGGGTTAGTGTGGCGAAGTCGAGTGGGCAAGTTTCCCAGTGGATTCTCATCATTAGTTTTGTGTTTCTATTATTTTCACTTTATGTTTCACTTTATGCAATTCAGTTTGGAGCCTAACCACTGAATGAGATGGTAGGTGTAGGATGCTGGAATTTAAACCACATTGCATAGTAGGAAGTCGTATGTGAATGAGAAAGTGACATGAGAGGGCTTGGGAGCAAAGGGAGCAATGAACTAAGCTGGCCCACTGGAGGGGAGAGGCATCGCAGCACAGCTAGCCTGGGAAAAGAGCGCAGAGGCATAGGCAAGGCCAGTAGGAAGGGTGAGAGAAGGAAGGCACCGAAGGCACCGCAGTAGAAAGAATTGCTCCTGGAAGTGCAACCAGGGTCTGAAAGGGTGGGTTCTATTTGGTGACAGGAGAATAATTTGGTGTGGCTGAACTCTACCCACACAAACGATGGGAAAAAATGAAGAAGTTGGGGCGAGGTGGTAATGAACAACTTTCTGATGCTTGTCTAAGACATTTCTAACATATAAACAGTAAGAAAATGCTGGATACTATGAAGAAATATTAAGAAATATATATTTGGCGAATATTTTTGATAAAAAGAGACTAGAAAATGGTAAAGGTTGGGAGTCAAGAACGTCTCTGTTGAGAGAACGGAAGGAAACCCCACTGCCAAGACAGACAACTCAAGACGATTTGAGAGAAGAGCCCCAGGGAGGAGGACTCTAATGATACCTTGGCTTCTGCCTTAATCCCTCCTAAGCCTACACGTGAGAAAGTTGAACAAGAAAGCAGGAGTCCTGACTAATCTCAAGGCTGATAAGAAGGACGGGGTGCAGGTGGGAAGCAGCTATCGGAGCTGGCGCCCCAAAGCCCGTTGTGTATGAAAACTGCCGTCCAACATGAAAGCTGTGGGGATAAAAGTTGCATGTAAGTAATCAGGTGCAACATTTGTGAGTTAAGTGAAGTTAAATCTAATTGTAGAAAAGACATAAAGAATTTACCTAATTTTATTTTATTTTTTTAATTCAGAGCAGTTATTTACTCTGAACTTGATGAGGAAAAGATCAGCAAATTCATGTCAGAGAATACAAGATCTCCAAGATCTTAGATGCGAGTCATGAATTAGGTTCTTCTGTCTTTGTAAAATCCATCTGGAAACACTGTGTATTATTCTAAATAACATTTTCTCTCTTAACCTTCTACCCAGTTAGAAGAGAGGGAACCAGTAGAGGCTGCTTTACCCTATAACCAAGTATTTTGGGAGGTATAAAGGCATGAAATAGAGGCATTTTCACTTACGGATGTAAAAACTTATTTCAACATTTCTGCTACCACTTCTGCCTTTCTTATTAATATGTATGAATATGTTAAGCTCTGATTATTGTCTTTCAACATAGTAGGCTAGAGTCCCATGCAACACTCCCTATGCTAACTAATGCCCTGAAAGAGTAATACCAATAGATGTTAACACAACCAGAGTAGGTAAAAGTCAGAAGATGGACAACACTCAATTTTAGCAAAATGTATGGCACTAAAACTCTACCGTGTTGCTGGTGAGAGTGTAAAATGCTATACTTTAGAAAACTGTTCAGCCATTACTTATAATGTTACACATAGATCTAGCTTGTGTCACAGTTTCACTGCTATGTATTTATTCAAGAGAAATAAAAACATGTCAACACAGACATACACAAAAACTTGCACAAATATTTTGCTAGAAGTTTGATTTACAATAGCCAGAAACGGAAACAACCCAAGTATCTCTCAGTAGGAGAATGGATAGCAATATTTTTCAACAGTAAGAGAGTACAACCCTGTTCTGTACAACAACATGAGTAAATTTTAAAAGTACTAAGTAAATGAAGCTAGATAAAAATTAATGCATTGAATTTTATGGTTTTTACATCAAGTTCAAAAAAATGCAGAACTCATCTATAAGACAAACTAAATCAGTGTCTGCTTTTGGAAGGGCAAAAGGGAGACATAAAGGAATTTTCTGAGAAAACAAATATCTTGTATATTTTTAGAGTATTTGTTATTTGATTATGTAAATTATCAACATTTATTGAATTGAATATTTTGGTCCTTTACATTTTACCATATATAAATTTTACCAAAAGATTATATAAAACCTTCCTCCAAGGCAAGAGCCAAAATAAACTCAAAACCATAAAAACATAAGTAGGCAGTGTTTATATATATTTCAGCAAGTTGTACACCCCTGAAACTTAACCCTCCATAGATTGTATACAGATATGAGTGGTTAATATGAAGCTGGTGAGTATTCATAAGGTAATTAATAAGTTTTTAAACCTTGGAATCTTGAAATAAAATGTATAGCAATGTCTACCCACAAAAGTCATGCCCTGAGAGTTACCCAAGATGAGGAAAGAGTATCTTTATAGTAGGGAGGGTTGTTTTAAATAAAGGGATAGCCTGAAGAAAAACATTTATGGGTAGTAGAGTCAAAATCAGAGTGATATCAAGAAGGAAAGCGGGCTTGGAATGAACTAGATAATGAAGAAACATCTGGCATCCTTATGGAGCGTGCATTAGCATCTCTGGCAGCTCATTTGTCAAGCTTGACTTTCACAAAACAGTAATCATATATTATTAGAGTTTGGGGAGCAGGAATCTCAGAATACAGGGTGGAACTGTTGGGGGCAATACTGTGCAGTTTTTAAATTTTTTAATTGATACCTAATAGATATACATATTTTCAGGATACATGTGATAAATTGATGTATGTATGAAGATGAAACCAGGGAAATTGGGGTATCCATCACCTTAAATATTTGTCTTTTCTTTATGCGAGGAACGTTCAAATTTTTTTCTTCTAGCTATTTTGGAAAGCACAGTACACCATTGATAACTATTGCCACCTACTGATCAAACTCCAGGTTTTATTTCTCTGGTCAAACTGCATGTTTGTACTTGTTACAGCCTTTTATCTCCCCTTCCCCACCACCCTTCCCAACCCCTGGTACCTACCAATCTACCCTCTATCTTTATGAGATATACTTTCTTAGCTGCCACAAATGGATGAGAGCATGTGATACTTGTTTTTCGATGCTTGGCTTATTTCACTTAACATAATGACCTCCAGTTCCTTCCGTGTTGCTGCAAATGACAGATTCCATTCTTCTTTACGGCTGAATAACACTCCATTGTGTGTATACATGACATTTTCTTTATTCTACTGTTGCTGGGCACTTAGGTTGATTCCATATTTTGTCTATTGTGAATAATGCTGCAATAAGCATGGGGGTTCAGATACCGCTTTGATTTATTGATGTCCTTTCTATTGGAAATGTACCCAGTAGTGAGATTGCTGGATCCTATGTTTACTTTCTGAGGAACTTCCAGTTTTCCATAGTTGTTGTACATAGAATGTACTTACATTCCTACCAGCAGCGTACAAGCGTTCCCCTTCTTCACATCCTCACCCATAATTATTATTCCCTTTTAGATACGTCATTTTAACTGGGATGAGATTATATGTAACTGTGGTTTTGATTTGCGTTTCTCTGATTACTAATGATATTGAGCAATTTTTTTGTATACCTTTGGCTTTTTGTATATCTTCTTTTGAGAAATGTCTATTCAGATCTTTATTGCCATTGATTTGTTAGAGCTCCTTATATATTCTGGTTATTCATCCATTGACAGACGGATAGCTTGCAAATATTTCTCCCATTCTATGGATTGTCTCTTGATTTTGTCAATTGTTTCCTTTGCTGCGCAAAAGCTTTTTACCTTCACGTGATCCCATTTGTCTATGTTTGCTTTGGTTGCCTGTGCATCTAAGGTCTTACACAAAACTTATTTCCCATGCCAATGTCCTGGAGTGTTTCCCCAGTGTTTTCTTCCATTAGTTTCACAGTTTGAGGTCTTAGTTTTACATCTTTAATCTATTTTGATTTAATTTTTGTATATGATGAGAGATAAGGGTCTACCTTCATTCTCCTGCATATGTTTGACCCAGTTTGTTCACTACCATTTAGTGAAGAGACTGTCCTTTCCTGTTGTATGTTTTTGGTGCCTTCATAAAAAATGACTTGATTGTTATGTGGCAGTTTATTTCTTGGTTCTCTATTCTAGTCCATTAGTCTATGTGTTTGTTTTTATGACAGTACTGCGCTTTTTTGGTTACTATAGCTCTGTAGTATAGTTTGAAGTCAGGTGGTGACTATAGCTCTGTAGTATAATTTGAAGTCAGGTAAAGCCTCTAGCTTTGTTGTTTTTGCTCAGGATTGCTTTTGTTATTCAGGGTCTTTCATGGTTCTATATACATTTTAGGATCATTATTTCTTTTCTGAGAAGAAAGTTATTAGTGTTTTGATAGAGATTGCATTGAATCTGTAAATTGCTTTGGGTAGTATTGACACTTTAAAAATATTAATCCATGACCATAGAATATCTTTCCATGTTTTTGTGCCCTTGTCAGTTTTTTTCATCAATGTTTTATAGTTTTCCCTGTGTAGATCTTTCACATTTTTGGTTAAAAAAATTCCTGAGTATTTGATATTATTTGTAGCCATTGTAAGTGGAATTGCTTTCTTGATTTCTTTTTTAGATTGTTCCCTGTTTGCAAATGTAAATGTTACTGATTTTTATATGTTGACTTTGTGTCCTGCAACTTTACAGAATTTATTAGTTCTAACAGTCCTTGGGTGGAGTCTAGTTCTTTCTAAGTATAAAATCATGTTGACTGTGAACAAGGCTAATTTGACTTTTCCTTTCCAATTTGAGTGATACTTACTTCTTTCTCTTGCTGAATTACTCTGTCCAGGACCTAGTATTATGTTAATAAAAGTAGTGAAAGTGGGCATCTCTGTTTTGTTCCAGATATTAGAGGAAAGCCTTTCAATTTTTCCCTGTCCAATATTATGGTAACTGTGGGTTTATCATATATGGCCTTTATTATTTTGAGGTATGTTTCTTCTAAACTCAGTGTGTTGAAAGTTTTTATCATAAAGAAGTACTGAATTGTATTGAAGGGTTTTTTAGCATTGATTGAGATGATTATACATCTTTTATTCTTGGTTCTGTTAATGTGATCTATCACATTTATTGATTTGTGTATGTTGAAACATCATTGCATCCTTGCGATGAATCCCACTTGATCATAATGAATGATCTTTATAATGTGTTGTTGAATTTGTTTGCTAGTATTTGGTTGAAAATTATGACACACAATTGGAGAGCCTGTACTAGCAGTCACTTCAGCTTACAGGTGTGCTTTTTTAACAGTAGTTTCTAGAGCATTGTCTTTTGCTTATGGCCTCATAATTGTCTTCAATGATGATAACTGTTTGCCAGAGGGACTTTTCAGCATCCTGCAGCATTCTGCAAATTTCACACTATCTATAATAGTTCTTATCAAACTGTTGGTCTCAACTTTTGAGTGAGTTATGAAATCAGTTCCAGGAGTCTCTGAACCATGTTTTAAGGAATAGAATATAACAATACAGAGTAACTAGAAGCAAATTAAATTTCTAATTTTATACATATTTATGTATTTATATGGTTCATTTTCTATAAAATGCATTCATTGCTTGTTTGAGAGATTATTCCCGGTATAGTGAATCTAAAAATTTTTTTTTCTTATTTTAGGTGTCAATGACATGAAATTTTTCACTGCAGATGTTCAGAGAGCTAAAATAAAGGGTCAGGCATGTGTGTAGCAACTGATACACATGTGATACCAGTAATGAAACTTCTTGACTTAATGGTAAATAATTATCAAAGTTGATGTTAGCCCTTGCTGTGCTCTGAATTTGGGGTTATTAACAGAGTTTAATCTGGAGTGTAATTCTGACGTTCAGGTTATCAACGACGGGGTGAATTGTGGGCTGCACTTGGCAAATGGAACTCATGAGGTTTGCTCCCAAAGGTCTCAGAGCTATGAGTGGGGAAGCAATTGACCTGAATTAAAACCGGAGGTGCAGGAAATGCAGGAAAGCTAGCTTTCCTCAAAGAGATACATCAATCCTTGAATGATTCAGCTCATTTGGCATGAGCTGAGTGTCTCACGCCCAAGCACATAGCTTTTGGGCCTTTCTAGTAAAGATTCTGTCCATAATAGGTTCGACACTGACCCTGCCATGTTCTCAGACCTCTGGGAGGTCTCTGGAGACAACTTCACACTGAGAGCATCCATCAAGTACAGGAGGCCTCTGGGAACCATAACTTGCTCACTTCAAGAGCTAATGCCTTGTGGGGACATCTTGATATTGCTATTGCTTGGCAGAAGAGCAAACCACAGCTCTTCCCCCAGAGACTCTACTCAGCAATCATTTCCATCTATAAAGAATTTTTTATAGTCGTGCTGGAGACATAGAGGGAAGCTGTGAGGCTACTATAGAATTTCCAACTTAGAATAACAACAGTAGAGTCTCCTACCTTGAAGCGTTCTTATTTCAGCTCAGTCAACTTCACAACGGCATTACTTGCCTGTTTTGCAGAGTATTTAAGGCATGCAGGGATTAAATGACTACCTTGAGGTAATGTGGGTAATTGCATTTTAAAACTTGTTGAAGAGTGATTTTGATTCACATATGGCATTTTACAAGAGGGTGATTTTAGCTGGTAGAAAACAAGACATTCTGACAATGGTTTGCATATCCTGTTGTTCTGTGAGGAAGAGACCTAAAAGGTTTTGTCTGAAATAACTATGTGATCCATGGAAATGGCGTTTTTCTTAGAAGGTGAAATTGCATAGTTTTGGTGGGGACAGAGATTATGCTTAGTACACAGGAGGAGTTCAACATGTTTGTTGAATGAAATGAACAAAATGAATAGCACTGTCCCTTATGCAGCAGCATACTCACCTACCAGGCATGCATGCTGAGTCTGTCTTCCCAGGGCTGCTGATGTGCTCTTCTTGCTGTTGATGCTTTATCTTACCTAGTGTCCTCGTGGTTTGGGAATAGGTAGGGTAGAATCCAGCCACTGTCTGTGATAGTCAGCAAAGCAAACCAGCGATGGTATGAACCATGACTGGCGACTTAGCACTATTATCAGGCAAACGTGAAAGAAATATTTAAAACTTCAGATTACTTCTTAAAGCTGTTTTATGTGAGAAAGGAAGTTATGGCATGTGTATCCAAAAATAAATGAAGAAAAAAAGATTTTGTACATGTTGCAGGGCTAGAACATGGAATTGTTTTCTACACCAATTTATAGAAGCGCTTGCATCCAGACTGTATACTGATAAATTGGAAGTGAATGTATTCTCATGACATTTGCTTTACCCTTTTCCACAGAGTTGCTGGAGCTTTGAGATGCAGAACTTAGAACGATACTGAAGTATGGACTGGGTCTGAGTTGCCGCACAGCTTTGAAGAAAGTCTGAGGCACCCTGGAGAGAGACCCGGGCTTTCAGTACCCTTCTCAGGCCCCCAGCCCTTCTAGAGCTTTCCTCGACGAGATGTGTCAGCTTGCCCTGCACAAGATTTTGCCTTGTCCCGGATCATAGACCAATGCTAAGTGGCAGCAGCAAGCCCTTAAGCAGATTCCTATTGAGGACATTCCTTACTCTGTTTCCTTGCCATGCCACAGTGTTACTGCCGCCTCCTTGTTCTTGAAGCTCCCAAGATGACAGCGAGCCACTTTCAAGATGGCAGCAAGCCTCATGTTCTCTGACCTGGGGTTGTTGGCCTCATGGATTCCAAGGAATGGAACCTTGGGCCATACTGTGAGTGTTATAGCTGTATTAGAAGCCATGGGTCACGGAAGAGAACCATGGAACCCAGTGACTAGTGTTCAGCTCGATTAGGAGGAACCCCGGCACTTACCCATGCAGGAACAATAGCAAGCCTTTAGCCGGATCCAAAGTGGCAACCGGCGCCTCCCTGGATCAGAAATGCAGTGAACACCCTGCCGGATCTGGAGCGGGAACATGAAGGGCAGGTCTGCGATGGCGGTGAACAGCAGTGGTGGATGGTGAGCAAAACCTCATTTTGAGACGTAACAAATGCCAACCAGAAGCGTGTGCAGTTGCAAGATTTAACAGAGTGAAAACAGAGCTCCGTAGAATGGGAGGGGACCCAAAGGGTGTTGCCGCCTTGCCGGCTCCAGTGCCTGGGTTTATATCTGACCATTGTGCCTTCCCCTGTACTCACAGGCGATAGGTGACTGGCCGGCTCAAGTGCCTGGGTTTATATCCAACCATTGTCGCTCCCCTGTGCTCACAGGCGATAGGTGACTGGCTATTTCTTTACCTTCTGTTTTTGCCTGATTAGCATTGTAGTGCGCTCTCTTTACTCCCTGATTGGTTGGGTGTGGGCTGTTGTAAGCCCCGTGTTTAAAGGTGGATGCAGTCACCTTCCCAGGTAAGCTTAGAGATTCTTAGTTGGCCCAGGAAATCCAGCTGGTCCTGTCTCTCAACAATGCCCCAGCTCCTGCTATTGGGTGTTTCTGTGGTGTCTTAAATGGCGTATTTCAAAACTTACCTGGACCCGGTGGTCCCAGAGGAAGCTGCTAGAATTCAATGTACTTCTGCAAGTGGGAGCCACTTTCTGGTCTTCTTGACTCAGCGGTCCCATTCTAATTCTTAACCTCCAACGCCAGCTATCTTCAGCATACTGCAAACTTCAGCAAACTAACAAAGCCAAGACCACTAACCTGTCAGGAATCTTTCTGCAAATCCGAAAAAAGCTCTGGGAGGGCAGAGGGCAGTGTCTTGTGCACTTAGAGAATGCCTTCATGTATGTATCTGTATTATGCAGTTTTCTTAAAGGCGCCTTTTTCTCTGGAAAGATCCAGCCCCATCCCAGGCTACATGACTTGGAAGGCAGAGAAGTGTTGAATCTCAGCCCCACTCACTCCTCAGCCAGGTGCCTATGTGCATTAGACCACATATTTGACTACACAAATGGCTTATGCCCATTTTAAAAAGTATTTTTTTCTAGACAGCTTTCTAGTTCAGAAATTGCTCTAACACCCTACTTTATGTTTACCTGAATCTTGGCTTAGCACAGAAGGAGCCAGGATTTATAGGCAGACCTTCTAGATGTCAACAACAGTTGAAGTACGGAATTTTAACATCATCTAGATTTAGCAGATAATGTGTTTCTATTGGCCTGATGTCATTTGTACCATTGTTTTCACACAGGCATCCCTATTATAACCAAACCCAATGCCTAGACAGTGCCTGGCATATAAGAGAGATACAAGAAAAAAGTTGTGGGCTCAGTTAACAAGCCATTGCATCACCCACCATCAATGCCCTCCTGCTGACCAAAAACCAGACTTAAAACTTCTCCCATGTTGACCACGGCTTGCTACCAGGAAAATCACACTATTTGTCCAACAAATCCTAAGATATAATAATAAAGATGAAAAGTCACATTAAAACGTATTACTACAATGAGGATATCAATCTCCATGCACTTAAATACTTGAAAAGAGATAATGTAATGTGTATGAAAAAATATTCTACTGAATGATTTTCGACGCAGTTGATAAATTATTTTACCACAAGGAGTAATAATGGCATAATCATCTATAGATACCACAGTACATATAATTCTTTATGACATGGTTAATAACAGTGCAGTTGATCCTGGGAAAATATGCACGAATTGTGTGTAGCTTGCCAGCCATTATTCCCTCAAACCTTTATACTTGTGGCTTGTTTAACATCTTACAATCCCTTGTGGTTAAGTTGTTAAATCAATTTTTTTCATGTTTCTTTTGTGGCCTCCTTTTTAAATTTTCATGTTTATACAACCAGTGGGTCCCTGTTGTGAGGACGGCACGGGAGAGATGACTGCCTTCCAGCCTAAGGGATTGTGTGCACTGAAGACAGCCACGGAAAAGCATCCTGGGTCATTGCGTGGAATAGAACATTTCAACAGCTCAAACACACTGGCAATGCTCCAGGAGAGGAATGAATGTTTCCTTCCCAGACATGTCATTTTGTATTAGCAGAAGCTGGACAGCTTGAGAATTATTGCTTGTATATCTGGAATTAAATTTCTAGCTCTCCGAATGCTCATCCTTTACAGCAGTGCCATGTTCTTGGAAGTTTAGCCAGTAATAGTGTTTTCTGCCGCAATAAATACAAGTTGGGGGAAGTTCGCCACATCCACTCTCCTTCTTTATTGAACATAATGAATGATCACCCATTGCATGGATAACAAAGCAATCAGGAAATAAAACCTTTCTTGTTCTTTTTTGGCTCAATGAAAGGCAGTACACATGCTTGCTAACAGCTATATGGCCAAAGAAAACACTCAAACCTGCGGGTTTGTTCTTGCTTGGGGAGCAGGAGAAGTTAATGCCATGAAGCCATTCTAAAGTGGACTGGGTGAGTTGGATACATTACAACAATTAGTAACAGGGATGGTGAATGATGTCCCTCAAGAACATACATGATTCTTTCCTCCACCAACTTGTCTTCAGTCTTTCCATTGAGATAAAAATCGGTTACTTATATGTAGAAAAAGACAGGGAGGAGCTCATAAAAAAATTAAAAAGTGGTATTAGAATCCAAAATAAATAAATAAGACAGAATATGAACCAAGTCTTGTACCAATGTTAAATACACGAAATGAGGCTGTAAGTCTGTGACTGCAGTAAGAGGCATGCAGGAGCATTTGAGTTTGGTCTTAAAGAGCAGAAAGCATTTTGTCATGTAGAAATGGAAAGAGTGCCTCAGGCAACTGAAATAGTACACAACTAGGTGAAGAGGGAGGAGACGCCTTTGAGGGCATAATTCGGCTGTGTAGACAGGGCATGTGGATTCAGTCTACGGGGAGCAGGCTGGCGATGCAACTGGGTGATGAGCACAGTGCAGGCTGAACCAGCAGAAGAGCTCAGGCCCCCTCTAAATAGAAGCAGTTTAAAAATTCCCGCTCAGGTTTGCCATTTAATATTTCAGAGGAGACAGACAATGTATCAAAAGAAGTGTCAGGATCGGATTTTTATGTGAAATTTTATTTGGATACTGGGTTTTGTTTTCTTTTGTTAGAAGAGTCTATCATTGCTTGTTGCCAGCATACAAGTCTTCACAGCTGAGGGTGCACCTGGCACTTCCTGCAGTGGTGAGGTTGTATAGCACGCACCACAGAACTGCACCACCGCCCAGCTCCTGACCTACCCACGCGACACAGCACTCCGCAGATGCCTCTTGTTCCTGGTCCTCCAGGAGTCTCCTCACTAACCATTTCCGGCTGTCAGTGCCTATACGGGGCCACTGTTTGGAAGAATGCTGAGACCATTTGAACCCAAATTTCTTACTTAATGTTTCATTGATGTGTACTTTATACACCACAAATATCACCAATTATAAGCATAAAATTTGATAAGTTTTGACATAAAAACTCAGTTGTATATTCACCATTACGTTACAGAAAGTCTTATGCTTGAAAAAATTCATTTTAAAAAGAAAGGCTATGGTGGCCTTGTGGAATACACTCCCAGGCTTTCAGTGTGAGACCCCTTCTGGGAACCATGATCAACCCTGGGCTTTGGGTAAGGCAGCTGGGGAGCGGAGGATTCATGGAAGGCACACTTTGGAGGAGGAGATCTAGAAACTTTGTTAGCGTGTGTGATGGGATGTAATAGCAATCAATTACATATCAATAACTAGGGTAAATTTTCAACATTATTGTTGATAATAGAAACTGATGAGTTACCTACACAAATAATAATTTTTAAAAAGTAAATTTTTGTTGTGGTTCTATAAAAATAATGCTGTTTACCCGAACTGATCCATGTTCCTCACCATTTGTGCAAGATTATCTTGCAGAAGCATAGCAATTATATATATCATTAATGTGGTCAGGGTTCTTGAGTGAATTCTATTTCATTGGCATTAAGCACATTCTTCAGTGCTAAAAAATGAGGTAACAAATTTAGCACATTGAAAGAGTTCACTGGGGTAAAATAAGATTTTTGTAAGTTGACATTTTGTATATTTTCCTAAGCCGATGTAAATACTATACAAAGAGATGGCAATGAGGCTTCTGCAAGGTATCAATACAACCTCAAATGACTAAGTGCATGGCATTTTCTAAATTTTAAAAATTTTAAAAATTACTTCTTGAATACTTATTATGCACTTTTTCCATACCAGGTAGTGGAGATGTAATAGAGATCATTTCTATTTTCATTGAGCTTTAAAACTTAGTGGAAAGAAAACTGACTTCAATCAAATAATGCTACCAAGATATAATGTAAGTGATAAGTGCAAAGAAGAAAAAGCGTTAACTGTAGAGCGTCTACACTGGGGAATCCTGGTACACTCTGGAAAATGCTGAAGCGTGTCTTTGAGAACGTGGCGTTTGAATTGAAATCTCAAGTTCAGGGACTAGGAATGACGATCTGAACCAAGGGAAGAGCTTTTTCCAGGATGGGGGTTGGGACCATGTGAAGCCCTGGGGAAGATGGAAGACGGTGAATGTGAGCTGAGGTGAGTGGAGAGAGAGAGGACAGGAGACAAGGCAGGCAGAGCAAACGCTTGATCCTGAGGGACATCGGAGGCCATGCTGTGGACTTGGCCCTCTCTCTTATCTGCAATGACCTGTCTGAGAGATTTCATGCAGAAGAGTAGCACGAGTGCCTTTGGAAATGGCCATCAGGCGGCCATGTGGTTCCTATTGCTTGGAAGACAGCAGGACACCGCTTGGAAGCAACTCCAGGTAAGACACAGGGCTCAAGATGATGTTTTGATTGATCCTACCGTCTACCAATAGGTATCAAGGACTCCTGACGTTTCAGGTATGGCTCGGGGGTTGAGACAGAACAGTGGGAAAATGACAAAGGCCCTGCTGTTCATTCTACTGGGTGCGTCAAGGGCTAAGAAGGTCAGTCACAAAGGACAATGTGGGAGAGACAAGAATGGAACAAAAAAAATGACAGGAATCAAAGTAGATCTATGCATTTACACTGGGGAAAAGTCAAAGTTCTGAGGGGAAAGGAGAAAACAACAGTGAACCTTACTCTGAACCAGTGTCAAACAGTTAGCAAAGTATAGAAATTAGCTGATTTTTTTTTTCGCATGTGTACCCCTTAAGAGCAGGAGGGGAATTTTATTAGAACCCCCTTTTCTAGAGGGATAATGGCCAAGCTGTTCATTTTCTGTGATGTGCAGTTCTGTAATCTTTCAAATGATCATCAACTCCACATCTAGCCTACAGATTCACAACTGAAGCACAGTAAATATGGAGCACCTGAAAGTGCAGAGCTGCCATGTTTATTGAAGCACTTATTACATAAAAATAATATTTGTTATTCAATTGTGTTCTAAATTTGAACATGGCACACACAATTCTGGTTATATTAACTACTGGAGTTAATGAAAATGAAGGAAGTCTACCTAAACTGATATGTGAGAAATTAAAAGCAGAATAAACACTCACTCACAGTGAGTGGCAGGTATTCTAATACTTTCTAATGTACTTTCACAGAATGTTTAAAGAAATAGAAATGACTAAGATTCATTTTTGAAGACAATTTTGTGGCTAATGGAAGTAGTTAATTTGTAATGTTTGATAATCTAGAGCTTTGATTAATCTTAGAGCTTCACTAAGTAACTTATATATCATGAATCCTAAATGTTCACTACGTAACTTATAACACAATTATCACACTTATAACAATTCATTGTTATAAGTTACGTAGTGAACATTTAGGATTCATGATTGACTCTCTTGAAACCGTCCTGGAGAGTTCAATCCTGGAGCCATTTTTTTTCCTTGATATTTACATTTCTTTAGTTTTCATTTGAGACGTTTTAGATTTAATAGTTAACAAAAATCTGTTTGCCTTTATCTTAATGTAGGTTAAGTTTGTTCTTCATTTGAATAGAGATGTTAAGACATTTTGTTTTACATTTATATATTTCATAACTGAAGTATTCTCAGGATATGTCATTAATGAAGACAACAGGATATATTAAAATAGAATCATGTGAAGAAAGGAGGTGTTAACCAATTGATGGCCACGGTTATTCAGTACCAAAACCTTATTGTTTTCCAATTTATCCTATAGAACTGCTTGAATGATTAAATCACTTAAACAGTTGCCAGATATCTTCTGCTGACATTCACAGAGCCGCGATATGGCAGTGCAGTTTTTATAGGGAAACACCTAAAGTCTCATCATGACACAATCAATCCTTTCATTTCACTTCATGACTAGGTGTTCCTATTTAATTTGACTCTAGCTCAAAAAGACTGATTAAGCAACAGTCTATGATTAGCTTGGTGATAACACAATCTATTTGTGTCACATTTATGTGATTTCAGTAGAACAGGATTTTGGATAGAAGAAAGTAATTTGCTAAGAAAATCTAGACTCAAAACTGGAAAAAACAGACAACATTGTAAGAGGTTTCTGATGGTCATAGAGTGTGGCTGAATAGGGAACGTGGGCATGAGGGCCCCACCTCCACAGCATCCTACCCCTTAGATCTGCTGACTTTCCACAGATGTTAATGCAGGGAAAATTGTACTGATGCTTATTCAGTTTTTAAAACATCCTTGGGAAAATAATAATGAGTAAACATCAGGGATTTCTTTTAAAACTCCTCCATGCACAATTAAAAATATAATTTTGCAAAGCCCTTTCACATCTGGTATGTCTGTCATTGGCATTATCTTATATGATCTCAAAGGCAGATTTAATTTTTGTATTTTACAAGTAAGCCAATTAAGGTACATAGATTTTCAAGGATTTACTTCGATTGACTTTTTTAGAAGGTGTTCTAAAATTATACCACAGTTTCTGAAGTACAATTTTAAGCTTTTGTTTTAAACTATGTTTCCTGGTGTGGTGGTTTTATTTTTTAAGACTGCAAATTAAAGTTTCACTTGGCCTTATTCTCCAAATTAGATTTTAAATAGATTGTTATTTGTCAACCCAATATCATTGTCTTTTTCTTTTTTATGCATCTGATATAAACAGAATACGTTTCATAATCATATTCTAAACTCTTGTGGTTAGGGGTGACCCCTGTGTCTGAGTTCTGGCAAATGATCGATGTGCAGAAGCAGTGTGTGAACCATCTCTGAAGGCTGCAGCAGTGCTGGCTCAGGAAGAGGGGAGCCGTTCTGTGCTGTTCCTGTCCTTCCTTTTCGCTGCCTGGAAAGCAGAATGATAGCAGTGTTTCTGGCAGCTGTCTTGGGCCATGGCACAATCTCGTGAATGAGAGTCATATGCTGAGGGTTGAGGGGAAAAATAGGAATGAAGGGTCTTGTTTTGTTGGAATTCATGAAACCTCTGTGTCACCTTTGAGCTGTATTCTGCCTGAATTCTTTTACATGAGAGGATAACTTTGTGTGTTTAAGCCAGTATATGGATTTTCTGTTATATATAGACCACTCAGATCCTTACTGATATTAAACAAGTATTAGAGTATTAAGGTATTAGAAACATGGAATTAGCCTTTTGGGCATAAAAGTGTTAATATCGCTAAAGCTGGCTTTTACACAGAGGGAAAATGGTTTGTTTTTATCTATTCACTAATAAATCAGATACATATCAATTTTTGTGTGCTTATCAAATATTCTAAACAAACTAAAAATCTTATTAGATGTAAAAAAGCTTCTAGTCTGAATGAGCTAAGCTTATTTATTTATTTTAATAAGAAGTTTTGGTGGTATGTCTATATAGTGATAATAAATATAACATTTTACCCATAGTCCAATGAAAACTGAGATACTCTATTGCAGAACAAATTCTGAAACGAGGAAGGCAAATGAGTTACTTCTTTTCCCGAACCTTCAAGTATGTGACTTGAACCCGGGATCTGTGGGCTTCAGTTTTCTCAGTGACAGAATCAGAGAGTGAGTCTTAAAAGTGTGTAACTTCACTTTTAGTTTCTAAATTATGGGTAAATACTATTATGAGAAACTTTATATCATATAATCATTAGATTTGAAAGAAAACAGATATTATTGAGTAATAAAATCTAGTCTCTATATTGATTTGATTATTGTTTAATTTTGCACAGACTCTGTACCTATGGAGGAAATGAAGTGGCCTTTGTTGTAGGCAGATATTTATATTATTTTAAACTATAGGGATTTGCAGTAAATAGAGGGATTATAAATATGTATGTGGGAAAAGAAGATATTAAAAGAAATAAAGAACTACTGAAAGATGAAAAGGGATAATAAACTTTTTTAAAAATCTAGCATGCTTAACAACATATGTGATAGATGAATCAGATATCAGGAAAGTCAAGAATGGTGAAGCTTGTGAAAGAAAAGGGAAGGTCCTGCTTCAGAAAAAACAAGAATAATAATGAGTAGTTTCAAGAGCTAGTATATCATCCAAATGAAGCTGCCTGACTCCACCCCTGGCTAGGAGTATGACTTTGTGACAAATACTTAACCTTCCTAAGCCTCAGTAGTTTCTTGATAATCATGATCTCTAATGAAAATTCTCTGTGGGACTTGCACAAACTTGGTCTTTAAAAGCATCGCTCCATTGTTACGAATTTCTCCTGACACTGAAAACAGAAAGGTAAAGAAGGAAGAGTTCTGAATAGGCCAAATAGACAATACCCCTATTTTAGGAGATAAAATTGACATTTACCTGTAAAACCCCCATTCTTTATTAAACAGCCTTTTGTGTTCAATTTTCATATTTTTCCAGTTCACCACCTTTCCCACTTCTTTGAATTTGTCAATGTAAATGAAAGAAAAATTGTTTTGTTTAACTCAAATCCAGTTAATGAGAAATACCATGTAAGAATGAAGGATATAAAATTTAGCTATAATATTAAAAATCCACGAATCACATATCATCCTGCCTTGGCTCTTGTAAAATGTATTTTCAAAAAGCAGTGTGGAAAGCCATTTACATTATTTCTAGTGAATTTGTAAGTCACTCAACAATCAGGCAATTATCTGCACTGTAGAAAAATTACAATATGATAAAGCATATACTGAACAGACGTCAGTAGCACTTCATTTCGAGGTTCTCAAACACAAATGCTCATAAAATATTGTAGGATTTGTAGTATAGGAAGCTACACAAATTGAAATGCAAACATATAAGAAAGCACAACTAAGGAAATAACATGGTTATACAAAGATGGGTGACACAGTTTAGACGTTTGCTTGCTTTCTTTGTTTTTTATTAAAAGTTCCAAAATGGACTAATTTCACACTAAAGCCAAACCCAGTTCATTTTACAGATGAACTCTTTAAAATGAAAGATAAATGGTAAACCATTCTCTCAAAATTCCATTCTGCAGAGGCTCTGAGCACCAACTATCTGTCTGAGGTACACTTTAGTTTTTAAATTGAGTTAAAAGTAATTTTAAAAATGTGATTTTTGAGAATACATTTTACAAGAGCCAAAGCAGGATGATATGTGATTCTGGGATTTTTAATATTATAGCTAAATTTTATATCCTTCATTCTTACATGGTATTTCTCATTAACTGGATTTGAGTTAAACAAAACAATTTTTCTTTCATTTACATTGACAAATTCAATGAAGTGGGAAAGGTGGTGAACTGGAAAAATATGAAAATTTAGACAATGGCACATTAATGGAGTTGCTGGAATGGTCTGAGAAATGCAGAACTGTGAATAGTGTTGATTATTATTTTTGAAGGTTTTTATTTTGTTGGGTTTCATTCTGTTTTTGCTAAAAGCTGGGGCTTCCACAAATGACTTTAGGAAAGTTGGAACTGAATTCTTTATGCTAAAAATGAGAATCTGAAGTTTAAATGTGAATAACTTGTATGACAACATCCAAGGGCATAGGATTCAGAAACACAATGAGGTCATCTCAATAACTCAAACTGTTAGGAAGTATTTTTTTTTTTTTTCCATTTTTACCATAATAATTTTGGGGAGGACATGCTGCCTGATTAACCTTGATGGTTAAAGCACATTTCCAAAAGTGCTTTTGTAAGTAACATGCCTACTTAGCAGAGTCTAAAAGACAGGCAATCACTTTAAAATTTTTTTCTAATGAATGCCCTGTGTTCAAATTCTTTGTTTTAACGGGGTTGGACTTGTTGTTATTCATTGCCTGGAATGCCTCTGCTATGAATCAAAGCAAGCACCCTGAGAATGGCCGAATTCAGCTGGGGAGGAGCCCACTGTGTGGGTTTCCATGTGGATAGTCATGCCTTTGCAGCCTTTAGGAGGTCATTTACTGCAGGAGATTCTAAAATGAACCTGATACGGAAATCAGAAGAGGTAGTGTGGACTCCATCTTCTGTAATGAGAAGCATGTACATCCTCAGGGTCATTGCCTTCTATGAGAACAGGGAGGGGAACTAAGAAAACAAGCAAAGGTGACCAGCAAATACAGCGGAGACAAACTCTGTTCTTCTTTGTCTGTTTAGCAACACTACCAGATCTGAAGAATTGAAAAAAAGCACTAGCTTATATGGGAATAAAATAACATTTTTCCTTTGCTAGGTTCTATTTTTCTTTAGAGCCACTTAACCAGATACAGCATAGTAAATACAGCAGTTCAAGGGGAAGATGATAAAATAAAGGACAACAAAACTCCGAATATTTGCAGTTTATTAAATGGCACATTTTGAAAAGTGTGGCTTACAAGATATCCAAGAAATTAACTTTTTCCATGTGGTGACCCATGTCTGATAATGTTGCAGCATTATATATGGTTTGGGTTACCTGTATCTGTTCATGTTTAAATGTGTAGAGCATTTCCTAAGAAGCAAGCAGGCTTGCTAAATTCTTAATAATATTAACTAATTTAACCATCTTAAGAGTTCTCTGGAATATATATTATTGTTGTTGTTATTCTCGTTTAACTTACAGAAAAACAGAGAGTCAGAGAAGTTACTTAAGTTTGTGGATTATTACTGAGTGATATTTCATTATTTGAGAATTAATATACAACATTTGTCTATATTGAAATAAGAGGTTTATATTTAATAGTTATTTGTTTATGAGATCATAGCAAAATTCAAATTCAGTCATTTGTGTGAAATGCTTTAAGCATGAGCATAAATATATTTGTTAATATAAGAAATTAAGGTCAACGTGATGAAACTGTTTTCCAACATTTTGTTGGATGGCTTAATTTTCTTTAACTTACGTTGTGTTTAATGGAAAACTGGAATGCATCCTTAAAAATGTCAGGTTGCTGAATCATGCAGAGGCAATCTTCATAAAATGGCTGAAGGTGATTGTTAAAAAAGCCAAAGCTGGTGATGGTATAGTTTATGCTAAAAAAAAAAAAAAGCAGATGATGACCAGAGAATAGTTCCAGAAGACAGGATATTGTACATTGGTTTGCAAAAACTCATTTCTCTCGGAGATGAATCTGCATGTAGTAAAAAATACTAGTAAGTTGTCAAGGATATGGAGCAGATGGTACTCCCATTCACTGCTGATGGCAGTGTACAATGCACAACCACTCAGAAAAACCGGCAATTCCTTACAAAATTAAACATGCACCTATTCTTTGACATAGCAGTTCCACTTCTAGGCATTTACCCAAGAGATATGAAAACACATGCACAAAAAAGGTGTATATTTAAGGGTTGACAGAGCTTTATTCTGTCAGAGTAATATCCGAGCACTGCAAAACTCAATTGTCAATCCATAGATAGGTGAATTTTTTAAAAAAGTTCATTCAGACAGTGAAATACTGTACTGCTTTCCAATGAATAGAACTGACAACTGACATATAAAACCACAGGAAAGAATCTCAAAACATATTTCTAACTGATGCAACTAAGACACACAAAAAGTCTTATCATAGGATTGCATGGATATAAAATACTGGAACAGGTAGAATGATAGTGACAGGAAACAGACAGGTAGTTGCCTGGGGGCAAAATAAAACTCGGTGGGGTGATTGAAATGTCTTTTATCTTGACTGGGAGTTATAGAAGGATATATTTTATCAAAATTCATTGAACTGTATACTCGCAATGGGTACATTATTTTGCAAGTACAGATCTTCAAAGGAAAAGGTACTAATACTGTGTTTTATATTCTCACCATTTATCAATGAGAGTAAATTAATTACTGTTATTTAGGAAGATCTAAAGTGATGAAAAGAAACTGAGAAGCAAAAGTCAAACCTGGAATTCAGACTTAAATTTTACCATAGTACGGAATTAATAGAGTGCTTTTTGTCTAAAATTCTCTGGACTCTATCCTTTATCTGTATGTTTTATTGTGTAGTCAAAAATATTTGAAAAGCTAAAATCATTTTTATTTTCTCAAAATTTTTATTTGAGAAAATAAAAATGATGAATGTAAAACTACTCTGAGTTTCTTTAATTTCCACAACAAGCTAAAGGTGAAGCCACTCTTTCTGGAAGGCCACACCAAAGCTTTGTGAATCATTACTAAGTGACAATGACCACGGTAAAATAAAGTACTTCGAACATAAGACTACTGTTGTGATAGGCCTTAAAAACTCGAATTCTTAACAACAGAAACTGCACAATCTGCATTAGTTAAAAGGACATATGTGTGCTATACACCACCTTCTTAGATAGAGCAGGCAATGAAACAGGAAGAAATGGGCAAATTCAGTATTTTAGTAGGCAGTTTGTGATAATATTGATGATTTTAACACACTGATGTTCCTTAATGTATACTCTGCCAGATAAGTCTTTATCACAGCTCTCCAATGAAGAGGAAGTTTTAGTAAAAGCAAATAGGCATTAGGATAGCTGAAAACTAACTACTCCTATTTAAATAGAGAAATATAGTGCTATTATAAAAAACATTTGCTATCCTCTTTAAATGTTCCCCATTGAGATTAGACTTCTGTAGAGAAAATATGCTAGAATAAAAGTGTGAGGCATGAGGCTGATGTTGATGGAGGAAATTCAGTGCTAGGTTAGCATCAGAGAAGTCAAGCTATTAAAGCTCATGTGTGCACACCACAGCCAGCGAAACTTCTAAATGGATGCTATATGGATACCATGACAGCATTCTTCCCTAATGGAGCGCTGCTTGGTCAGTCGATCAACCAACCTCGCTTTTTATCTGATGTTTGCAGGCATTTTACTAAAATAGAAAAGAGGCTCTTACTGCCTGCAGGAAGTTTGAAATTGAATGGAGGAATTGGAGGTAAATAGATTGAATCATATTGAAAGCAACATGTACAAAGTCATCTCACAAGTGAACTTTCTTTTAGACACACATTAATAATCCACTTGACAAATGCTTTCAGTCACAATTCTGTGCTATTTATCACCATCATGACCAGTCTCTCTTGGTTTAGTTTAGTCTGGTAGTAGTTTAACGAGTAAGAACTGTTTTAAAGGTAGATTAATAATTTGAAAAGTAAGTTACCATGTTTAAAGAATGAAATGTAATTCCAAAGTGAAATACAACTAATGTAACGATCATGGGCAGTTCTTCCCTCTGACTGTGAAGTGAGCTAACCGTATGCCAGGCATGAAGAATGCTGGAGTGATGCGTGGCCCAGCTAGAGCTAGAGGCAAATGCATGCAGTTGAGATTTCCGAGCTCTCCTCTCCCACTTTTCCATTACCACCTTCTGGACTTGTTTTCCATTTATTAAATATAATCATTAAGTGAGTTCCTTCCTTCCTTCCTTCCCTTCCTTCCTTCCTTCCTTCCTTCCTTCCTTCCTTCCTTCCTTCCTTCCTTCCTTCCTTCCTTTTTGACAGGGTTTTGCTCTGTCACCATGCTGGAGTGCAGTGGCGTGATCTCTGCTCACTGCAACCTCCAACTCCCTGGTTCAAGCAATTCTCGTGCCTCAGCCTCATGAGTAGCTGGGATTACAAGCGCCCGCCACCACGCCCAGCTAATTTTTGTATTTTTAGTAGACACGGGGTTTCACCATGTTGGCCAGGATGCTCTCAATCTACTGACCTCGTGATTCGCCTGCCTTGGCCTCCCACAGTGCTGGGATTACAGTTGTGAGCCACCGCACCCGGCCATTTGTGCTTTCTCTGTTTTGGGTGACCATATAAATTGTGATCCAGACTGTGACATTTCTGAAACAGACAGGGGCACTAATCAAAGGAGACATTGCAGCAATACATAATAGACCTGCAGTGGCCTGGGCAGATCAGGTTGTAAGGTCATGCCACCTTCAGTCCTTCTTTTAGGCATCCTAAACATGCCCATTGCTTTAACTCACAGCTCTTTGAAGATGATTTCGGAATGCATCTTATATCAAGCTCAACTCTTTTTGATTCTACTAACCTACTCAAAAACTTACAAAGGTTCCCCATTGCCATACTGCGTCATTCAAGACTCTCTTAGATAACCCAGATCATATTTCCAAAAGCAAACTCATTCCTTTGCACTCCCTGAGGCATAACTTAGAGTCATTCAATCAAACTGAATTGACTCATTATTTCATAATGTAACTATTTATTGCCCAGGATTATATTGTTTCCTCTACCTAGAATTTACTTTTCCATCTCCTATTTCTATTTTTATTCACATGAAATTAATTTTAATTTTTAAGCATCTCCTTGAATTCTAGATACATAATTCTTTTTTTCATATGACTTCTCCAACATGAGCAAACAAGAATGAGTTCTCTACCTCTCTTACATTTGATTATAAGTTTTACATCACTACTTCACCTGTGTTTTACTGGTGTTTTATACTAATGTATGAAATTTGTCAACTTTTAGGCAAAATTGTAGCCTCTTTGAGAACTATAGATTTCACCTTATGTATTACTGTTTCCATAGTAGCTTGTTTTGGTTGGGGTTGTAGTACATATTTAGTAAAAATACATAGATCGCCCAGACGCAGTGGCTCACGCCTGTAATCCCAGCACTTTGGGAGGCCGAGGCGGGTGGATCACGAGGTCAGGACTTCAAGACCAGCCTGGCCAACACAGTGAAACCCTCTCTCTACTAAAAATACAAAAATTAGTCGAGCATACTGGTGCGTGTCTGTAGTCCCAGCTACTCGGGAGGCTGAGGCAGGAGAATTGCTTGAACCTAGGAGGCAGAGTTTGCAGTGAGCCGAGATCGTGCCACTGCACTCCAGCCTGGGCAACAGAGTGAGATTCTGTCTCAAAAAAAAAATAAAATAAAATAAATATATATCTACACACACATACACACACACACACATATGTGTATATATATACACACACACGTATGTATATATAGAGAGAGCGTACTTCATTTTACTGGAGTTAATAATAATTATTTGTGACATTATTTCTTGTAATTTTTTTTCTCTTCTGTATAAAGAACTGAATTATGTGACTTTGGTTTTTGAAATGGTTCATGACTAGATGTAGAAACAAATCTTCCTTCTGTCATCCAAAGGTAGGCTTTCAATATTTCTTAGACCCTGAGGAAAAGTATGTTCATTCATGTAGACAAAACTTTTTCATGACTGAGCTTAACTTTTTATATTTCTTTAGAGTTAGATAAGTGTTTTATGTTATTCAGAAAATGACTAAAACTACAAAATTAAATTATATTAAATTAAAATTAAATTATAAAGACTTGCCAATTTATAAAAAGTAACTCATTGAAAATATAGAACAAAATGTTATCTTCCACATAAAATATATTCCTAAAATCCTCTCATTTTAAATCATTTATCTCAGAGTGAATTTTTCCAAATTTGTAAGAGTTTCAAATTCATTTTGTGAAGTTGTCCCATGTTTAATTTTATCTTTCAGTGGTGAAAAGTTTCTATTGGAGCCACATTAAATTTTAAAGTTTGTCAGTTTATATTGCACCTTTTAGGGTACTGCATGTAAAGCAGTACTCAATAAATATCTGTTGTGTAAATCCAGCTATGCTTTTTCACCAAAATTCTTACCTGGAGCATAAAACGCTGTTGTCTGATGCTAGAATTAGAAGTTTGTACAGATTTAATATTAAACCTCTGTATGTAGTGGCTCATTAAGATTACTTTTTAGTATTTGCAAAATTATACAACAATCCCAAAGAACTATGTTCTCTCTAGAGAGTAAAACTTTATCTTAGCAAGTCACTTCATAGTCTTTCACGGAATTCCTACAGAGAAATGAGGATATATGCACTGTCTGTGGCATGAAAATTGGGCTCCAAACTTGGAGTAGATTCTTGTTTGTTTGAATGAATGTTTCCCAGCACGTGGAGTTGATCAACCTGTCACACAGCAAAGACTCAGGGTGGCATATTCCACTCTTCCCATTTACTGGCTGTGTGGCATCTGCGAGAAAGACTCAGGGTGGCATTCCACTCTTCCCATTTACCGGCTGTGTGGCAT